>NC_039273.1:25411340-25711340 GCF_003368295.1 Carassius auratus | reverse complement strand
AGGCCGGCAGTTTGCATTATGCATCTGTAGCCAGAGACAGAGGTAAACAAAGCAGGCAGTGCACGTTATGATATATCTGTTGTTCCCTGCGGTGAGCTGGGTGGCTGGAATCTTTCATTATGTTCCCGTCAGCTCTCTATTCCTCTACTGGCATGCTTTCACCGGGGGATGGTGGTGGACGGGGAGCTCAATTTGTTTGGGTTGCCATGGCTCGTATTCTGTCAGAGCATTTAATTATGCTTTTGATACATCCTCGGAGATGAAGCTCTTGTGGCTTATAAACAGTTTATTTTTATCTCGAGTACAGCCAAGCAGAGAGTTTAGGCAGTAGGGGAAATAGAATTCCCTCATATCGCTCGTATTTATTGTTTCTCACCATGAGGGACATGACCCAATGCACATGGAGGAACATTACTTGTACCGTCCTGGAGGTCTAGCTCAAGGCAGTGTTTAGACATTGGCAAAAGATCTGCTTTTGTTCCAACGCTTCTAGCGAGGACAGTTTTATTGCTCAGTGATTGCTCCATCGTAGCTCACAAGACTTACAGCAATAGATCGTCCAAGAATATCATTTCAGCTCCACATTACATTGTTATTTTAATGTGATTAAGATACTAGTTTATTTCTTATTCAATTTGTTTGTTTGCTTGTTTGTTTGTTTAGTTTTTTTATTATATATGAATAAATAAAACAACATTTTGAACTAATTATAATTTTTCTAATTTTACATTTTATCTTAATTTTAGTCACATTTATTATTTATTTTTAAAATATGATTTTTGTGAGTTTTTGTTAATTTTTATTTTTGATTATTTTACTACATCAGATTAAACTTAAAGGGGGGGTGAAATGCTCATTTTCACTCAATATCCTGTTAATCTTGAGTACCTATAGAGTAGTACTGCATCCTTCATAAATCCAAAAAGTATTTAGTTTTATTATATTCATAAGAGAAAGATAGTCTGTACCGATTTTTCCCGGAAAAACACGACCGGCTGGAGGCGTGACGTGTGGGCGGAGCTAAAGAATCACGAGCGCCAGTAGGCTTTTGCGTTGAGAGCGTTTAGAAGCTGTGACATTACCGTGAGGGAAAACCCATCATCCAAAACAAACCATGGCTAACAGTCAGATTCAGCCGTTTATTTATGATCCAGAATCAGATCCAGAGGCTGAAACTGAACGAGAGCAGCAGCAGCAACGACTCGCTCCGAGCGGGGCTCGAACCCGGGTCTCCGGCATGGGAGGGGACGCACTAACAAGGAGGCAGAGATATTTTAAGCAGTTTTACTCACCGCCTGCGGTTCCAACACACAATCGTGACCCTTTTTCCTTGGGATTGCATCATCCTTAAGAAATAAACTATACTCAAATCCGTCGTCAAACTGGGCCTTGTTTGTAAAACAAGCATCTTCGAAATGCAGGGAACAAACAAAAACACTTGCACAACTCCGTTGATGCTCTGTAAAAATAAACTCCCTCCACTGGTCCCTTAATGCTGTTTTTTTTTGGTAATCTGTGCAGGGTTGTCTTGCCCTGGCAACCAAAAACACACTTCTTTTGTGACATTTGGCGACGCTCTCGCTCTGATCAGTGAAGTCTGTTGTGCTCTCAGTGCTCTGCTATACGGGAGCGTGTGCTCTTCCGGCAGAAGTGCCTCAGGACCCATATAAGGAAATTCCGCTCCATCTAATGTCACACAGAGCCATACTCGAAAAAAACTTTCCGAAACTTGTGACAAACCGGAAGGAGTATTTTGGGAACAGAAATACTCCTTCAAACATACAACTTAATTTTTGAAACTTTGTCCATGTTTAGCATGGGAATCCAACTCTTTAACAGTGTAAAAAAACTCAGTATGCATGAAATAGCATTTCACCCCCCCTTTAATGGAAATGGAAATGGAGCAATTTAATTTGATTTTATTTCAGTTAACATTTATTTTAGTAATTAGACAGACTTATTTTTAAGTAGTAAAAATTTATTTATATAGTTTTAGTTAACTATCATATCGCTGATTACATAGATATTTTTTGGTGAGCTAGTTGTCTACTGAGAAGCACATCTTATTATTTCAAACCCACCTCTATTTTATCTAACTGCTATCTACAGCAAACAAATGATATATTAAAAAGAGATCTGTGTTTTCTTTTCCCTGCATTTGTGAAAGTGTCTTAATGTCTCTCTTTCTCTCGCAGGCATGCCGAGTTTCATTAAGACTCCTGAAGATCAGACGGGGATTTCAGGAGGGGTGGCGTCCTTCGTGTGCCAAGCAGTGGGGGAGCCCAAACCACGAATCACCTGGATGAAGAAGGGCAAGAAAGTCAGCTCACAGCGCTTTGAGGTGGGTTTGAAATAATAAGATGTGCTTCTTTGTGCCTGCGCTCTGGTTAGATGTGAAGCTGAGCATCATATTGGAGATCGACCTGCTTCCTGCCAGCTGTTCTTTTATCAAATCATTAAATCAGACGCAACAAAGGACCTACCATTTCTCCTCACCAATGTCTTCAAGGCATCCCATTTTATACAGCAGCTCTCTTTGATTAAGATCATGTGAGGGGTTTTCAGCTTTTATCCGTGCACCAGGTCGAGTGTTGAGTGTTTCTTTGAGTTCATACACCACTGCCGACACCTGAACAGATGAGATTATGCTGAACTGACCAAGATATGAAGTGCAGTGAGCCTGAATTACACATGTGGTCTGTGAGCAGCACAAGGCTGATCCCAGGTAAAACTGTGCTCATTGGAATTTTTTAATTAGACAGCAAGGCCAGAAAACGCTGACGACAAAAACAGAAATGCAGCACTTTTTTTTGGACTGGAAAATTAAAGTTGCTGTTTGAGAGAGATTAAATTCTGCCAAACTTGGCCACTCAGTTAAACTGTCCCCATTACTTCAGCCAGTCGAAAAACCCACACACAATTACTCGTTTTCTCATTGGCTGAGAAAGTGTGGACGTCTATATCAGTGTAATATTTTATGTAATCCACATTACGTAATCAGATTCCAAAAATGTGTTTTTGTAATGAAATTATATTATGCTTTAAAATACTCATAGTCAGATTATATATTATTCACACACTGGCAGTAAATTATTTCGAATGTATTATTTCTCCCTAATTCTTCTTTTTTATCTTTTACAAATCCTTTTCTAAAAAGCCCATATGAATACATTTGGAACTGGGCTGGGAAGTTATAAAAAAAATTTGTCTAATTAATTGCACAATGTGGTGATTCATTATTCAAATTAATCACTAATTAATCACACATCAAATTTGGCTGAGAAATGATCCCCCTGGAGAAAATCTCTCAGTATTTTTTGTTGTTCACACAATCAGAGTAATGTCAATAGTAACCAAAACAGTTTACTGTAATGACATCATTTTAATTTTTTGGGGTGAACTATCCCTTTAATTAAAATTGTATATTATTATTGTGTAAATATGAAATTATTTTTAATGAAATAAGAAACTAAAACTAAAAAACTAAACAGAAAATTGTGCGGCCACCCATCATTTGAGCAGGTTTTTAACACTTCATTACTGTCTTTGGAAAACTCATCTTTTAAATGCATTAATTAAATAAAAATGCATCCAAACCTACTTGGCCTAATATATTTGCTATATTTATATCAGTATGGTGCAAGATTATTCTATTCAAGTTAATGTGATAAACAAGTAGTCCAAAAGTAATTGAAAAGTAGTCAGACTATATAACCTAATACATGTAATGCAATAGAATACGTTACTAACTACAACTTCTATCATGTAATTTGCTCTTAGTACCTGACTAGTTAATATACCCAGCGCTGCATCAGTGTCAGGAACATTTGTCAGATATTACAGACATTATATGGTTTTTTGGAACAGATATAGAGTATATTAGCCAGTGCAGAAAAAGGTTAAAGCAGATCAGCATGACAGATGAGCGTCCAAGATCCGGTCACCCTAAAGTGACCACAGCAGACCTGAGCCACCTGTATTGCCAACTGTACCACTGCCGAATGTGCCAGCAGAGGCAAAGACTGCATCAGTGCCAGGACAGTGAGGGATGTAATCGCTACTATTGGCCTGAGAGCAGGGGGACCTGTCAGACCTCCTCTGCCCACTTCTCCAAAAACTCACATCTGACTGTCTGGTGCCAAACAGAGGCCACAATAAACTCATCAGCAGTTGCAACAGGTCCAGATGAGCTTCTCTGTGGCTGTTTTGGGCCAGAGTAGAGAGGTGTGCAGAAGCCAGGGACTTTCAATACATGGACTGCATTATGAAGATGTCATCATACTGAATAATGATGTTAAGTGTCTTGGTCATGGAAACAGTGGTCATAGTTCAAATATATTTTATAGCAAGCATTATTTTAGCTTAGTTTTGAGTCTGTTTTATATGATATAAGAGTAAAAAGATTAAGTAAATCTATTAAATTAATTGCAATTCTAATTATCATATCTTCATATCTCTTCACAACAAAAATATTGAAGTTATTTAATCCTAAAATTATTGATTCTTATAAATCGGTTAGCTTAACTTCACAACATACAGAACTACACAATTGTGCTATAAGTTTGATTGCATCATATAATAATTGTTAATAATGTTCATCGTTTGTTTGATTGCATATTAAATTGATTTTTCCTGCCATATTTGCATAAACTGATATTCACCACTGATAAACTACTACTAAATATTGTAGAAACTTAATTTTTCTGTAAAAGTTGCTTTACAACAATTTGTATCGTAAAAGAAATCATATCACTATACAAAGAAACTTGAATTGAATAGAATTAATGAATCATTAACAGAGTGAATTATTTGTATATTATTTTTGGTAATCATATTTATAATGCATTCATTATCATATTATTATCGTTGTTGAATAATAAATAAAAATTATTCATTTTAATTTATTATAAATAATTAATAATTATTTTAATTATCATAAATATTTAATGTTTAATTCTATAATACTCTTTTCCGAAATCTAGTGAGCTGCCAAAATAAGCAGCATTCATAATCACGTTATAATTAATAATCTGATGATGATGATGATGATGATGATGATGATGATGATTATTATTATTATTATTATTATTATTATTATTATTATTATTATTATTATTATTATTATTATTATTATTATTATTATTCATAATCACATTATCAAACTTATAGGCATATTCATAAAACAAAAACTGTTCCCTGTAGTTGGCAGCATTAGAAAACAGAGATAAATTTATTATTAGAAATTATTTTAAAATTGTTTTTAAAATGAGATATAACTCGGTTTAGTTACAAAGTTTACTCTTACTACACCCAGTATTTATGTGTTGCTGTGCTGTTGTATGCTTATTATGGTATTAGTTTTAACTTAGCAACATGCTAAAGCTACGTAGACTCAGTTATGGAGAACTATTTGCTAGTTTGTTTGATTTTTGAGGTTTTTTTTCTCGATGTAGAATATTTAAGATCAGTTCTAGTTGAGGTTTTATGACTGTAATGATGCCTTAGGAGTCAGTAGTAAAGAGCAAGGCAGCTCACTATGTTTTGGAACAAAAGCATAAAGTCTGGTATCACTGGCATGTGCAGCGTAAAAGTGGACTACATTATTTATTGAAACTAAGTTGCAAAAATGGCTCAGAGATTATAATTATGATGCTAACTTTGAGCATATTAACAACTTGTTTACACATCAGCACCTACTTCATATTTATTTATTTTTGACTATTGGTAAGCTGCAGTGTGAAGGTTAGCTTAAGGTACTGATGGTCAAGAAAAAACACATTGTGAATATTTTTGATGTAAGAAATCTAAACTAAATATATAAAGGTGAAGACAATTGATGCTATGGAACTGTGGCAAAAATGCGGCCCCTTTAAAGGGATTCTGTTGTGAAAGCTTCTAAGCTCAAACTGAAGTATTTCATTCCGGGGAGTGTTGAGCTTGTTTTCAACATCAGTGTAGCCATTGCGTGCTTCAGCAGGGGAGCGCAGGTTGATCTCAATTTGGCAGTCAACCTAAAAACAAAGAGAAGCTGACGCCAGCCCCAGCATGAGGGCTTCCTGAGACGACCCTCCTCACACTGTCAACAGAGCTGACGGAGCATGAACGAGACGGGCTCTGACAGCACCGGCTTCTCACTTACTTTAACTCTCTGTGTCTCACTCATCCAGTACAGTGAAGCAGAGACTGTACAGGAGCAGATCTCTTTAACACCACTGACATATAAGAGTGAGTCTGATTGTTTCCAAATGGTTTCATCACTTTTTCGTACTCAAGACATTTTGGCTGGTAATTGCTCTATCTGCCATGATTTTGTTAACAAGGAGCAGCACTGCAAAAAATGGCAGGTTTATCATTCTTTACCAACTTCCATGAACTTCCATGAAACACAAAAGGAGATGTTCACACAAGAAAAGTGGATGGTGATTTATACTGTCAAGCTCCTAAAGAAAGAAAAAAAAATCAGCATAAAAGTAGTTTTGTACACTATATTATACAAGCATATTATATATTATACTACTGTATATATGGGCCTAATAGTATGTAATACAAGCCATGCAGTAACTTGCAGTCAATTTATTTATTTAATCATTTATTCGTTTTATTTGATTTATTTTATTAGTTTCGGTTAAACTTTTCCTTTGACTGGTATATGACTGGACTGTGTTTTTCAGGTAATAGAGTTTGATGACGGCTCAGGCTCTGTGCTGCGGATCCAGCCATTACGGACACATAGAGATGAAGCTATTTACGAATGCACAGCTACCAACAGCGCTGGAGAAATTAACACCAGTGCTAAACTCACTGTATTAGAAGGTAAGAATACACTCTCTCTTTCTAACAGCATAGTTTTGTTCTAGCACTTCATGAAGATTTCCAGCTGCATTTGTATCTTCATTCATTGCATGGTTTGTGTAGGGATGGTGCAGAAGTGAAATCAAAGAAGCACTGGCTGAACATTTTTGGTTTCTCTCACACTCAGTTTCTTGTTAAGTGTTGGGCTTTGGCTCTCATATAATTACTATTCTGAGAACATGACAAACAGGAATTGAGCTGAAGTTAGATTCAGCAGGTGGTCTGTCGGGTGGGGCGGGTCATGCAAAGAGCCTTTCATGGCAGTTTCCTTTTAACTTTGAGTTTCCTCATATAATCACGATTAGCTTTGGCAAATATTTACCGGTTTGATGAAATTACCCTGTTACCTACACTAATGCAGCAGGAACATCTGATTAAAGTCAAAATAAAATAAAATTTGATGATGTTTACTTTAGTCTTCAGCACATGTTATTGCAAGGAAGAAAAATTAATAACTTGCAACATCAAAAACAACATTCCGTTTCAGTTGATGTCACCTAGGAGATGTTGTATCTTTTTTACAATCGCTATTACACATTTCTTAGTTATGTCACTTTTTTAAAACTCTTCTCACAGCAAACACAACATCAGTCTATGTGGGCTAAACTGTGGATCCATTTTAATTGCTTGGGCACTAAATGCATCCATTAGTGATATCTGTCAGATTACATTAATTATTTTCTCATTTCAACACATTTCTCAAACCACCAAAACTTTGTTTACATACTTTTTTGCCAAATAATAATAGAGAAATTTGCAACATTTCTACAGTAATAACATAGAAAAATATTATGAATTTAAAAAAACAAATTCAAAAACTATCAAAGCAGTTGCATGTAGTTGAACATCTTCACAGGTTTTAGTCTTTCACTTTCTTTTTCACCATCTATACAAAAGGGAAAAACTTAGGAATAGTTTTGTTCTGAAATGTAAACATGGAACATATAAAGAAATGCTACCAAAGAAAACATTGTATAATGTTATCTTTTGTCAGTGTTGTTGTGTTAAGAGTGTTTTTCTTTTTCTTTTTTGGTGAAAACCTTTGCAAGTGTTATGGAAGAATGCCTTGATTTGAGACAATAATGAAGTGTTTTGGCACTTTATTGCATTTTGAATGTGAAATGAACTGCTTTGTCAAGTTGAAAGATGGTTAGGAGAACTGTGTGAAGAGTTATGAAAAAGTGACTTTAGAATTGAGGTATGTGAAATGAGAGATTGTAAAAAACTGTATTGTGTCTAATATCTAAGTACTCAATATTAACTTTCTATTTGTTGAACGGTTGCATACAAACAGTGTTGGTTTAAATTAAGGCTTGTAATTTAACTCGTTAATTAGAATAATTATGGAGAAAAATAACACGTTAAAATTATTAACGCATGTGCCCCGCTGTGTGGATCATCTGTCATTGCATACAGTCGATTGATGACTAAAATGAGGCAGAACAACAACTTACTGCGTGATAGAGTCTAGAGAATATCCCTAAAATTCAAGATACGGGACAAAATGCCCCTTTTTGAAATTTTGTCTAATATTTACATCACATAGTTTAAAAAAATCACACGAGAAGTAGGCTTACTGCAATATCACACGAGTGCAAATGTGATACACATCTTATACAAAAGTTCATTAAGAAATTAATATTGTGTTATTTTAGACACAGTGTTGTCTGTTTTGCTCAATTTGCCAACCAAAATATAAAGACAAAGCAGAACTGTTCATCTCCGAGCAACCCATAGCGGCATTTCATTTCTTAATCCACGTTTTGAACGAATTTGGTGAACCATTTGGCGCATTGAACCATTGGCCGTAGTCACGTTGGCTCTGAAGTGGTGCTGCACAGACCGATCGGTGAATGACATCAAAAAGTAATTCAAAAGCATAAGGAGTCGTCTGCTCTCTAAGCTCTTGTGGTTCTTTGATGTCGCACACCGATCGATCGATTTGATGGTGATGAACCGCTTCAAGTAGAAGAAGCCTAATGATTCAATGAAACATTCATAAAGAACCATTTACTTCACTCCTGAATGAATCAGCCTTTTGAACGAATCAAACGAATGAATAAATGACGCGATGACTTAATCATTAAGACATTACCACACCCTTTAGTTTATTATTTAGAGTATCATTTCATTAAAGAAATAATTTCATCTTTTCATAGTAATATTAATACAATTAAGAAAAGAAATTATTAATAAGTTATAGTTCACCCAAACAATTCTGTCATCATTTACTCACATGGTCCAAAAGAGTAAGCTATATGTAATACATTTTTCTTAAACAAAATATGTCTTGCTGAACCTACTTTTTGTAATCTCTGTTTATTGCTTTGCACAACAATGTTTTTATCTATTGATAGTAATTTCTACAAATATGATGTGTGATTAATTAGATTAATTAATCACCACATCAATTAGATTAAAAATTGTAATCGCTTACCAGTCCTAGTTTAAATATAACTTGTTGTGAGTACCTGTGATCCTGTGCCTATGGCCGAATCTATGCAGATATTATGAACCAGCTTGATTATGTGATATTGCTCAAATATGTTTTACCAAAATGATTCCTGCCTTCCTCTCACTGGTGTTTTCTGTTCGATCGCTGGGATCTTGGTACATGCCGACTGTAAGAAGTTCAGCCAGATCAGGCATTTTGTTCTCAGTGGTTTGTTATTCTGCCGATGGTTATGAAGCTTATCAGCCCTCCATCTCACAGGACTGTGAGGGGAAGAAACACACACACACACACACACACACACACACAAACACACACTCTACCACAGGATTGGAACATGTGCAGAGTTCTGATAGCTGCCTCTGTTTTCGGCAAGCCTTTCGGTAAGAGTTGTGTGTGTAAATACGCTTGTGTTTCAAGATTCGAGTTCATTTCAGGCCACATTTGAGCAGATTACCTGCGCCTGCAGCTCTGATCGAGTGATCTTTCCATGCCTGGCCCTGTGACCCTGCGCTAGATTACAGCACACACACACACACACAGATAGCGGTGATATGTGTTATTATGTGAGCTTGCTGTACACTGCAGCTGGATTCGTGTTCATACATGAGGAATATGGAGGTGCTGATACTGCATGGTGATAAATCTCAGTCCAAATGCTGTTCTTAGACAAAGAGTCGATGCGGCTGCTTGCTTTAGTGCACAGTTACAGCTCACTGAAATTCAACATCCCCTTATAAAGGCAGTTCTAGTCATAGCACGGCACCATGGGGCACAACTCAGGGTGTCTATTGTAAAATATCTGTGCGGTAATCTGGGGAATTGAAGAATTCAGTTAGAGGAAGGAAATGTGTGGGTTTATACAATGCCAAGTGTGTTGAAATTGGGCCACGCTCTCTCATGCTTTCGGTCCAGTGTGCCGTTAAATGTTGAAAACCACGGATCAGCAGGTGGGCTGAACCTGTGCAGGAATCCAGGTTTGTAGGTTAGGTGTTATATCTGTGGTCTCATTATTTTGGGAGCATCATTTCTCACCTGTCCTTTTGTTGCAAAGTGTTTATCTCCAATTTTGAGAAGCATGTATTGAGAGTTGCATGCTGGAACACATAATCAAGCGTGAAGATAAAGCACAACACCAAAATAAGAATAAATCACTAATTTTCTTGCATCTGTTGAATGTTCATTCATTTATGTTTTATTGTATAATCAAGTCTTCTCTTCTTTGAGCCCATTCTCCTTCTCTTCTATTTTCATCTTGTTTCTTTTCTGAGCATGTTCTGTTATTAATTTTTTTTTTTTATCTTGTCTCGTTTCATCTCATCTCTGCTCATTTGTCCTCTTCTGTTCTCATTCTGTTTATCTTCTCTGTTTGTGAATCATCTCATATTTATTCATTTGTTTGTTATCTTTCACATCTTTCCTCAGTTTTGTCTCATTTCACTTCTCTTTTCTGCTCTGACTGTAAGGCTTGAGTGCACATGGTGACTCAATATGAATTTGCAATATTAATTTTTTTTTTTAATTTTACAGTCCTGTTCTTGCTGCTATAATAAATGATTTCACCTGAAATCCAAAGAGAGTCTCCCCCAAAGGGATTTTACTAAAATGATCAGCATGCTAAATCTGAGCCCAAAAAGAGCAAGGCCTTTCCGAGATCTCCTGAAAATGCACTGCATGCTCCACCATGGAAAGGAAAAACTCCTCTTGGTATATTTTCCTAAAATGACAGGAAGTGTCAGCTAGAGCGCTGCAACTTATAAGTGACATAAATGTAAAACTTGTACACAGATGTCTCCCCGGACAGAAAGCCAATATATAGCATCACTTTCCCTGCATGCAAATAGATGAAGTGATTCAGACAGGTAATTCTATCCCATAGACATTTGCAAATGTATTTCCCCCACTAAAGTCATTCCTTATCAGCAAACATGCTCGGCAGACAGACTCCATCTGTTTACTTGTCCCCGCCGCTCGCCTGCTTACGTCTTGAAGCTGTTAGAAAGGCCTTTCCGAAGATCAGCTAATGCGTTTAAGAGGGCAGTGGGCAGAAATTACAACATGCCATTTCCATTTTGCGGTTTCACACACACAGAGTTGCTGATCCATGACATAGGTTTAGTTTCCAGTGGTTGGCAGTGGCCCAGTCCCCCACTGAGCTGAGTTAGAGTTTAGCAAAATATCAATTACTCAGCTCTCCATCAGTGGTGAACTGCAGCATGGTAAATACTCACCTCCTTCCTCAGCATCACACTGGGCTACCTGCCACATCCACCTGTGTGTGTGTGTGTGTGTGTGTGTGTGTGTGTGTGTGATGGTGGTTTGGTAAAAGCTTCCATTTTGCACAAGCTGGGCACAATAGATTTATTTTACACTATCTATCAAAACAGATTTTGGTTGCGCTTTATTTTACAGTACATGTATTTACATGTACTTCTAGTGTACTTACAGTGTATTTATCTAAGAAAGTTCTGGTAATACAAGGTAACTACATGGGGTAGGGTTAGGTTTAGGGTTAGTACCTAGTTATTACATAGTTATTGTAATTACTATAATGAGTACATAGTATGTACATGGGGAACAGGACTGTAAAATAAAGTGCTACCCAGATTTTTCTTTCTTTCTTTTTTAGTATCTATCTATATATACAGTGTTCATAAACATACGCACACGCTGCTGAGTAAAGAATATGCATAAATAATCAGCATTACATTTGAATGAGCGCAGCCTTTTCATATATCCCTTCTTCTACTTCAGATGTTCTCTTTTCAGCTGGTTACAACTGTTTATAGCCATACCATGGTAAAGTGATGTATCAGCTTCAGATATGGTAGTTTTATGTATAGGCTACCATAATACATTGCCATTTTATTCACAGTGCATTTTTAAAAAGACATAAAAAAAAAAGAAAGAGAAACCTCACCATGGTACAGACATGTAACACGAGCTGACATGGCTCATTAATTCAGTTGTTTCTTTGTTTGTTTTCTTTGAAGTTCAGAATGTCAAGCTAACCTTCACCGCGTTCTCATTAAACTGCTACACTGAATCTGTGTCTTCCTCGCCGCTGTAATCTCTCTGTGTTAGTGTGGATGTTGTTTGATCCAGATGAGAGGCACAGAAACGTAGAAAGCTTGAAATATTTTCCTCTAAGCATTTCGATTCTCTTCTCCACCTTAAATTGATCTAAGAGCGGCTTTTGAATAATTGACACTGGAGGAAATACAACAGAGGAACACTTCTCATTTCACTTGATGTTGGGACTAAATATACAGAGGAAGTGTGTGCCGGAGCTCAGATATAGCATCACTTTTACTCTGTTTCTGCACAAATTATGTATCGTTGAAATGAAAAACTTTGCACATTAGAATTTTCTTTGGATTAAGAGCTGTGTATGCCCTTTGAATCAGTCTTCTTCAGAAACATCACGTCTAAAGCTTCATCAAAGCATGAACTTTCTGACTGGGTATTTGCATTAAAGTGAGAGTTCACTCATTTACTCACCCTCAAGTCTGAATTACTTTCTTTCTTCAAACAAACACAAAAGAAGATATTTTGAAGAATGTTTCAGCTGCTTTTGTCACTGAGGTTCAAAAATGAATTTGACATTGACTTTCATTGTATGAAAGAAAAATCTTTTTCCCCCAAAAAATATTTTCTTTTGTGTTCCAAACAGTACTATTTTAATATCACGGATATACGATTGTAGTTTTTGTTGATATTTAAATTTGATTTATGATTTTTGTTCTTAAATTAGATTTGTTTTCAAGTTTTAGTAGTTGTGTTGTGTTTCTTTAAAAAATATGTCTATATACTTATTAAGTTTGAGCTTTTAGCTTATTTAGTTTTATTTATTTTAGTACTTCAAAAATTACACTAAATTAATTTGCTTGTGAGTTTTATTTAATGATAATAAAGTCATACAGATTTTAACCAATGACAGCATATGTGCAAGTGAAAGAGATGCAGATATCTTCTTTTGCAATATGCATTATACCTGTGTTATATTAAAATATTTATGGTTAATCATTATGTTGCCTTATGGATTTTACGTATGGCAGTGACGATAGGCCCTGAAATTAATTCAAGTTTTATTGGATCATAAATTCTAGTTAAAACCTTATTGCTTGTGAACATGTCATGTTTCCTAAATGGTTACCAATTTAATATGTCTTGATAATCTGGGAGACATGTGACAGACGTTAATGATGGTGAAATGATTCCAAGATATAAGCATATATGTGTGTGTGTGATGGTTTTCTTTATCAGGTTTTAGGATGTTCAAGCACTTAAAACCCTGAAAGGACATTTCATCGTATTTACATTGATCGGTAATTTTAAATGCTCAAAATTTTGAGCGTCAACAGTTGTGGTCATAAATGAAAAAGGAGCTTCACTTTGGTTTAATTTCCCTTAGGATGTGTAAGGTATGACCTCACATCACAGACCGCGGCTCAGCTGTCTTACGCTCAAAGCGATGGTGTCAGTGAACACTGAAAGAGATCCCTCGAAATCCTCCAGACTGCTTTTCACAGTAGAAACTGCTTTCCCACAAACATGTTCAGACCCTCAGGCCAGAGCCTTGGAGATGGTACGGTTGAATCCCACAAAACATTTTCTGGTCATGTTAATTCCAACAAAGGAATTATGGTTTTTCACCCAAATTATTAAATGTGCACAAATGTTTATGATTTTGATTTTAGAGCTTAATGTGACCCAGACCTGTCCTCGGCAGGTTTTGTGAGATTCCTGACCCATAATGTGTGATTTTGAACTCTGCTCCGTGTTCTGCTCTGATTATTTTCTCTGTAGATGTAAATGTTTGTGCTGAAGGTGAAAGGCTAGTTCAGGGTTATTTACAAATCCTGTGTGTCTTGCTCTTAGTGTTTGCTATCTTTTATTCGAGGTCATTCTGCATGGCTGGACGGTATTGTTCTGATCATCCTTTGCTCTTCTGGAACCCTTGTTTCAGTCCTTTGAGCAAATAAGTAGAAAGTAGAAATGGAAGTTCAAAGACACTGGGATATGAAAGGAGTACAAGGCTGAGAGGGTGCACTGGTTCATTTCTTTACTAGCTTAGCAACACAGCAGTGTGTGAAGTAGCCACAACAGGACTGGTAATTTACTCAGCTGGGGTGGAATCAGTCTGGCAGAGAAGCACTTTATTGAGGAAGCAGTTAGCCATGTATGTGTTCAATTGTTAAACTGTATGACTCAGATGGAATAGTCTAAAAACGGACCATGTCCTGGCTGCTCAACCAGTAATCTCTCTACCTCATTGCCTGCAGTGAAATATAAAGAGTGGAAAGTCTAACATGATAAATGAACTGCTGTAGTAAGACAGTGAAAAACACCTTGTTTCCAAGTCATTGTCTCTGTATCTAAAGTAGTAAAAGCTAAGTGCATTGTTGCATGCATCATTCACACCACATGCATGTTTGATTATTAAATATTCTAGCTCCATTTTGCACATTTAAATCCCCAAAACTGGCACAGAAAATATGACTCTTAGTAACTCTTTATTTTAGCATTGAGGATATTGAGGATTTTTTTTTAATGCGAGAAACCCACATGCCTTTAAAAATGTGTTAATGCCTGTAATATGAGATGGCATTTAAACCGTTGTGCATGTAGCGTCTAATTTTCACATGCTCCATCTGTTTCGGAGGCGCCAGTGTGGTGCCATGGTGGAGTCCTGACCTCTGACCTGACGTCAACCTGTCCATGTGTCCCGTTCAGTAGATTTATGCAGAGAAATCCAAAGCTTGAGCTAAATCCATGTTTATTTCAACAGCAGAAGCTCATCTAAGAATTGTCTTATTGACTTATTGACTTACTGTCAGTGCATAATTATAAATGTTAAAATTATTTTCTTTTATGTATAGATGAAGTTGTCAAAAACACACAGTCATTAGACTAAACCATGTCTAGAATTTTGTTAATGATGGATGTTTAAATTATCAATGACCAAGACTTAGCTTGTAAATAAAGCATTTGTGACTCTTTTCTGCTCAACACGATTGCATTTATTTGATCAAAAATATAGTAAAAAACTGCACAATTGGGAAATATTATTACAATGTAAAATAACTGCATTCTGTTTGAATGTATTTTAAAATGTAATATATTTCTGTGATGCGCAGCTGAATTTTCAGCATCATTACTCCGGTCTTCAGTGTTGAATGATGTTAAGAAAGCATTGTAATGTGCTGATTTGCTGCTCAAAAGACAATTTTGTAACAGGGAGATCCTGTTACTGCAGTGACTGTAAAAACACTTTCCATACATACATTACACTCTACATAGCTCTCTGCTCATGAGCACAAAGTGAAGGAAACTCTATAGGAGTCCTTTGAAATTCCACAGGCTTTTTCAGCAACTTGTGTATTAGTGGTGTCCTCTGCTAATTTACAATGTAGAGAGGGTGTTAACCAGAGATGGCCTCGAGCACATGGAGATCATCGCATTACAAGTGTACTCTATAACATAGCGTGTTATGTAAGGAGCAAAAGAGAAACATGCAGCTAAGCATGCTGGGTAGTTAGCGCTGCATGTCGCCTCTAAAGCTCATCATTAGACAGTGTGTTGCCGTCAGCCCTGAGGCTTTCATTGCTCGATCTTTTCTGTTCTTCTGCACTGTGTTCAAGGATGCATACCTGCAGACGTGCTTCATCTCGCTCTGTTATTAGACCATTACATAAAAATAACATGGCAAAGTTTGTTTTTGCAGCTAACGTTCTGCAACAGTTTTTAAAAGCTCAAAGGAAGAAGCAATTTATGTTTTGCACTGCAGACATTAATTTATTTGACGTGATGTGCAGTGCAGTGTCCTATACTTGGAATTAGTGCTCTGCATTTAACCCATCACAGTTCACACACACAGTAGCGAACATGCACACACACCATGAACAGCTATTTTTGCTGTGGTGCTTTGCTCAAGGGTCTCACTTCAGTCGTGGTATTGAGGGTGGAAGAGAGCACTTTTCATTCCCTTCTCACACAATCCCTGTCGGTACCAAGAGTCGAACCCGTGACCTTTAGTTACAAGTCCGACTCTCTAACCAGTAGGCTACAACTGCATTAAGCTGCTTTAAGGGCAATGTGATTATATTTCTTTGATGACTATCCTTTCTAAGTATGTGGCATTTGTTGTATTTTAAGTATTGCACGATCTTTTAGAAGATTTGTGTGGTTATATAGTATGTTTAATGGGCGTGTGTGGTTTTGTCCTTGCTTTAGGAGATCCGATGTGTTTGGAGTTTCGGACACATTTGTATGCTGCAGCTATTAGCCAAGAGAAACTGCAGTTTATCTTACAACAAACAGGCCATGCACAGACACAAACACACACACACACACACACAGCTCCGCAGGGATGCCGGGGCCTGATAAAGAAGTAATTAAAGCTGCTGAATTTCTTATTTCAATAATAACAACTTATTTACCAGAAATCTTTTTTTTTTTTCAGCATACGTCTGACATTGAACAGTATTTGCTCATATATTATTGTGGTTTGTTTATTGTTGTCTAATTTGTGTCAAGGAAATTTTGCACCCCAGACAGTCTGAGGAAGTTCTGAAGACGGGATCACTGCTTTCCTTTCTGGTCAGCTAAACATCCCAATCCCAAACCAATTACATCACATGCACTGTAAAATAATGATTGTTGCAAATTAAACTTAACTAAAGTTCCCCTGCGGTCACTAATTTTATCCCTTGAAACTTGTCTTTGATATCTAAATTACATATTTACGTATATTCGTGGAAATAATTTTGACATGCCTTAAAATGCCTTGAATATAACACTTACCTCTTTAGTACACGTGGAGTCGTTAATATTCAAAGTAGACCCCGCCCCCACTCAGTCACACCAGCTACACCAACTAGCATCTACACACTGGCAAATGGCAATACTGGATTCATTCATATTTGTGCCATGTTTTTTTAAACCAGAAACTGATCCTAGAAAAAGAAGAAGAAGAGTGAATTATATAGGCTCATCTACAAGTACGGAGTGGGAAAACATTTTATGTATCGTTCTCTACAACGTAACAGTAATTGATATCATTAGCCTTTGACTTGACTACATTATCAAACAGCTAATAATGTGTTGCTAATGTTACACAAACCACATTCCCATTCACCATTTCAGACAGCTCTTCAAAACATCAACATCCTTAGGTAGAAACCCTGCGAGTTGGTTAAATGTTTGTGACGGTAGAAAACGGTCTGTTTCAAACCGCCTTTTTGAGTCTGTCTTTGGTAAACTGCAGTCTTAAGGTGGTGACTGATAGTGTGTCAGTGGTGTTGACTGATGCGTTTGCACATGGTTTGTCTCTAAGCATATATATATATATATATATATATATATATATATATATATATATATATATATATATATATATATATATATATATATATATATATATTAAAAAAATGTTAAAACATTATTTTTTACTACTAAAATTAACTTGCATTTCACTTTGACTAAACATACAATTTTAAGGCACTTTTTACAGAGTGGGTAAAACATGAATATGTAATCAAGACCCTCCTCCAGCTGATGAGGGTAATTTTTTCAGCCATTGTGGCAGCCGACTTTATAAGACATCCCAGATTGACATTTGACAAGAAATGCTGTTGCTTAGTTGCAAACACTTGCGCTCGAAGAAACACATTTGATTATTTCTTGATGATCAGATGAAACAAAGCTGTCAGTGTGCCAGATGTCTGATTGGCTGTTTGTTCAGATGTGTGCTGTTCTTATAACACACAGTTCAAACGCAGTGCTCTGTAGGTTTACTTAGTTGACATTGTCAAATTCTAAATATAATGACAATATTAAAGCTTTAGGGTCTACCTTTATTGGTTATCAAAAAGACCCTTATTAGTGGATCAAATCTCCATCCTCATCTGTTGCAATCTGTCTCAAAGTCTATCAGCCAGATGTAATGTTGAGTAGTAGTCAAATCTGTCTCTTATGAGAAGAGTTACGTTTTATTTTATAATATATATATATATAATACTGAGAGTATCACAGTATTGGAGTTTGTCACTTTTTTTTAGCAAAACGAAAAGTTTTAGTTATTCACTTTAATGTACATCATTTATTTCTATGCAGTCTCTCAATTAATATGAGATCATAACAGATGCGTAATGATTATGCAATAATAATCTAAATTGTTTTTGAGGGGTTTATATGAAGTACTGCAGTACTCTGCTGACACATTACACATTTGTCGAGAGACTTTTTTAAGGTACAGAGGTGTCCCCTTTGGAAATGATGCCGCCCCAATGAAAGCTTTTTTACCCTTTTACCCTCTTAAAGTGTACAGTATATGGCCATCATGAATATTTCATATGTAATTTTATTAATTATTTAATTTAAAATGTAATTGTTAATTGATATTCCTTGCTAGAAAAAGAGGATGATGATCTTCAGAAAGATTGATGATTAACATTTTCTGAAGGTTAAGCGCCTCCTATCATTGGCCATTTATTAAAATAAAACATCTTCAAAACCTTTTGTAACTTATTTTGTAAGTACCTAATGAAGAACACACAGTGTGTAATAAAATCATGTGGATATAGACAGACAAACGCTGTCTCTGTTACTGCAGTGATCCCAGAGTCACAAACAGCACCAACCAGCAGCTTCAGATGGAGTCTGCTGACTTCTGCAAAGCTCCTGGGAAGATGCTTCAAAGAGCCAGCTTCAAACAGCAGCTATTAAAGGCTTATTAGTTACTGAGATGCCATATGTGTGTGAGTGTGTGTGCATGTGTGAGACAGATAGTTGAGGGGAAGGAATTAACAATGCAAATAAATTCTGCTAACTAATTATCCTTGATGAAACGGAAACAAGGTCACAGCGGCGATGGTGGCAGGATTGACAGAAGCAATTTTGGGGGGCTAGGAGAGCAGGACGAGGCCACGCCCTCTGACATCACTCTCTCCAGACACCCGCATCCCTGACACTGACGGGAGACAGGCTGCTTCTGCTCGGCTTAATGTGAAACATGTTTCCTTCAGGTCCTGCTGAGGGGTTTGACATGCTAATCTTTAACAGTAGCAAACAACTGGAATATCATCTATATATGAATAAATGCACAGTAATGATAATTCACAGGCTAATTATCTTTTTGCAATTAGGTCAAGACTTATTTCACACAAAAAATTACATAAAGTACACAATACACATCTTGATGACTCTCTCAAATCAGCCTGTTAATTTGTTTTGAACCAGTTCATTAAATATACTGATTAACTAAAACGAATCAAATATCCCAAAGCTAATGCAAATGTTTTTATTGAAGCATCATTGATTATAGTTTTTGTTAATATTTTGAATAAGGTTTATTTTTATTTTCATTTTCTTTTTCTGTTACCTTTTTGGTTTTAGTTAACGTTTTTGTAATTGTGTGTGCATGCATGTGTGTGTGTGTGCGTGCTTGCGTGTGTGTGTGTGCTTTATTTGGTTTTAGGTGATTATGTAACTAAACTACAAAACAAATATGAAAAATGTTACCTCGGCAAGTGGGTAATTTTAGTATTATTATTATTATTATTATTTTATTATTCTCTGAATATTTCACAGAATATTTGGTATAATTACATTCGATTTCAAATGCAAACTCACAGATTGTAATAAAATATTCAGAAATATTCAGATGTAGTAAATACAGACAGGTGTGAGACCTCGCTCCATTGAATATATCCCAGCTCTGTCCTTCTCCTGAATCCCTACTTACCCCCATCACCTCTGTATCTTCTCCTCTCCTCCTCTCATCCCCATGCAATCTGTTTTTTATCTGCCTGGAGGAAGATTTTATTAAAAGCATTCAATTTCCCCAAGGGGGATCATGCCTGCTCCTTGATTAAAGGGAAGATGAGAGGCTGCGTGAGGAAATGTCATCCGAACGAGGGGCTGAGAGAGGTGTATTCTGTTTGTTTTTGGTGGGTCTTTTCCTCCCAGCTGGAGAGGAGTTCATGTTATGTTAATTAAAACAGCAGTAGCTGGAGGATGTGATCTTGTCCTGGGTCCGCTCTGGTGGGAATCGGGTCCTTGATGAGGCGTGCATGTCCTACTCGAGAAACTCTGCTTAGGGACGATAGCAGTAGGATTTAACAAGGGGCAGGAGGCTTCTCCTCCCTGAAGAAATGAAATCTCCACCGTTTAATATTGTTCGTGTTTGGGTGTCTAACTGTTAAACTCTATCAGAGCTTTTAGCATCACTTGGATAATGTGATAAATGTGCTTGGCAAGTTAATATAAGTCATGGAAGGCTGTGCATTACAATGTAATTTTAGTATCATTGAGATACTATTTTTTTACTGTTACTAACATTTTTTCATGATATGATACTATTACGATACTCTTCTTTAATAGATGCTATCGTAGTTTTGTTACAATGTAATATTCAATACTAAATATCCATTTGATTAGCTGTAACCAATATTTACTGATGTTTGGCTCCTGGGGATTGTTCATTCTGGTGCATGTGAATAAGTCAGGACTGTAGGATTAGCATGTGTATTTTGGCTTGTGTGCACCAGCACTGTTGCATGTCTAAAGCACTCGCTCGCTGCCACGACCTGTGAAAACGATTGTCATCCCAGACCGAGAGAACGTGTGCATGTGTGATTGTGAGAGGAGACAGCATTGCGGGAGAGGAACTCGTTGTTGTTCAGACTTACAGCTGATTCTCCTAAACACAAATATATTGGTTTAAATGAGCCCGGGGGAACAGTTTATTGCTCAGGGATCGCTCGTTCATTGCTCAAGAGATTAATGGAGGCTTCATATGTGTTTAATATAAATACCAAGGCAAGTCAAGTCACTGTTATTTCTGTAGTGCTTTATACAGTACAGATTGTGTCAAAGCAGCTTCACAAGCATGAACATGAAAATAACACAATCAGTTATGGAAACTCAGCTATGGGGACACATTCAGATTCTGCTGTAAAGCAGCTCAAAGAGACAATAGTGTCATTATTCACTCAAGTCAGTTGTGATATGGTATGGTATAGATCCATCAAAGTTTTGTGGATTCCAGCTCAAGTCATTTTATCTTGGAAAAGTTTTCATGAAAATTGTTTGAGTGTGAGCAATGTGAAAGCAGTCTTTAATGAGAATGGTCTGAGCAAACTGTTGAAAATGTTTATACTTAGTTTATAACCAGTAATAGTTTATAACATCCTCACCACCCCATTTCATGCTGTAAATTATCTGTGACATCTGCTGTAAAAATAAATAAATGAACACAATTTTACCATTAAAAAAGAATTGTAGCAACAGTTTAGACTTTACTGATCTAACCACAATTTACAGTGAACAAATAAACAAACATATGTGTATATCATTAACTGAAATCATGTTCATGTACTATATTACTAAAAAAATTATTTGTTTTTGTTTTTTGACCTCCTTTATAAGACAAGTAGTAAAGAGAAAGTTTACCACAAGTAGCTTTTCCAGCATGACATTATACACACAAATACAAAACCCACGACAGTAAAATAAGGCAAAGACCATTCATTTAACAACATAAGAGATTGCATAAACCCCTAATGCATACAGCTGATGAGAAACATCACTATTTGAATGAAATATCATCAAATATAAGCTGAATTTTGTGAATTTCAATTACATTGTTTTATGTCAATTTAATATCTTGAAAATCATTTTTTATAAATAATAAGTTTTGTACAGTTAATGGTATTTTACTGTACAATTACAATAGATACTATACAATTAATAGATCTGAGTATAGAAAGGGAAAATACCATTAACCAACCGAAAACAATCATTTTTACTGTCTTGTACCGTTAAAATTACAAAAAAGGTGCATAGTTAGATTCTGTGAATCATTCATGCCAGGAATTCTCAACCTAGAAACATTAGACAATATCCTCAGGGCCTTAAGTCACATTGTCTCACGTCTTTTAAATTCAGCAGAGCCCCGGTGTGTGAGACAGTCTCAACGACACTCGCTGTCTTCCCCTGAGCAAATCCTTCCCTCTGTCTGTCTGTGTTTCAGGTGAATGTGACTCTTTTTTCATTCGCCTCCAGAAATGTCTGAGAATCCGTCACAGTAACACTCGGAGAACAAAAAGCCCCAGTCTGGAGGCGTCTTGTCCCTGCTCACACACTCCAGAGCTGAGGGTGCAGGTCATTGTGACACATGTCCGACTGAATGGGCTACTTCATTATGCTTCAGTCAGCACACCTGACCCGCACTGCAAAGGCATTCTGGGTATTTTATACAGTCTAAATCTGGGAGGTTTGACACTAAAAGTGCTGCTTTAGAAATGTGTTAGTGATTCTGCTACATACTACTGATACAAAACACTGAGTTTGGTAGGATTTTTTTATGTTTCGGAGTAAAGTCTCAAATGCTCACCCATGCTGCATTTATTTGTTTGAAAATACTGGGATTTTATATATATATATATATATATATATATATATATATATATATATATATATATATATATATATATATATATATATTTATTTATTTATTTATTTATTTATTTATTTATTTCTGTGATCAAAGCTGAATTTTCAGCATCATTACTCCAGTCTTTAGTATCACATGATCCTTCAGAAATCATTTTAATATGTTGATTTGCTGCTCAAGAAAAAAACCTGATTATTATCTATATTGAAAACAGCTGTGCTGCTTCATAATTTTGTGGAAACAGTTATACATCAAGATTTTTTGATGAATGTTAAGGTTTAAAAGAACAGCATTCATTTGAAATAGAGAACATTATAAACTGTCACTTTTGATTAATTAAATGCATCCTTGATTAAAAAACAATTTAATTTGTAAGTATATATATTTATATATCTTATTATTGTTCATGTTAAAGAGTTGTGCTGCTTAAATTTTTTTTTTTACATTTTTGTGCTACATTTATTTTTAGGATTCTTTGATGAATAGAAATTTTAAAAGAACAGCATTAAAATATAAATCTTTTTTAACATTATAAAGGTATTTACTGTTTTGTATAACACATCCTTGCTTAATAAATGTATTCATTTCTTTAAAAATATATATACAATTTTATGCAGACAACAGATAATAATGTCATCCATATTACAAATACAATTTTAAATAAAATATAGTTGATAATTTAAAATGCATTAATACATTTTTTATCTTTAAAATATTTATTATCAATTTACATGATTATCATAAAATTGTAGGCATATTATGTAAAAAAAAATTGGTTTGACTTTATAGCAAAAACAACTGTATCATGACTGTATATTGTTACATCATGCCACCCATTTCTAATAGAGACTGTAAAATATGATTGAGATTATTCAATCTGTCTAAACATCATGGTGGCTGGATCCTTAGTTGTCAGTTTAGCTCTTAAGAAAGAGACTCACATGCAGTGCAGTCATGTGTTTGCACTTGGCAATGACGATATTCTCCAACACACTGCTCATCGTCTGTTTTACAGAGCGTAATGTGCTCAGTCTGGCTGTTTTTGATAATCTCCCCGAGGTGATGAAGTTATCAGGTAAGACAGGGATGGAAACAGACAGGGAGAATGTTGTCTTTCATGTGATTTCCTCCAGCGGTTGAAGACGGGTCGCCCCGTTCCTCTGAAGTGTTTTCGTGGGAGTTGCCTTGGCAATAAGCTTCCACGAGCGGGCGACGGTTTGCGAGCGAGACGGTGAGGCGTGTCGGGACGGCGTTGTCTCTGCTGCTAATTCTCTGTGACTGACAGCCTGTCAGTTCTGTGTGATTCCAGCGTTCAGGGATTACAGGGTGGAGGGAGTAATCCGCAATTTCACAAATTCCAGCGAATAATCGCAGCAGCGTTTAGGTCACGTAATACGGCGTAATATTTCCCCCTGACTAATTTGTCAGAGGTGAGCCAGTCTGAATTCTGTTTCCAGCTCATTGCACGCTTTAATTAAATATCTGAGTGTTAAATTACTGTGGGAATATCTGCGGTATCACGCGTGCTGGCGTCATCTGGTCCAAATGCGGTGGCATTGTTAGCATGGCTATTTGTGTCACCCTGTTATTGGAGAATAATAAGGGTGATCTGAGTTTAAAGGGCTTTCCTTTATAACTATTCTTTTCTAGTGCACAAACTGAGTTTCTTCAACTGTTAGATTTAACAAAGAGCTTAAAACAAGTGTTGGGGTTGGATACGAAAAATCTCCTGAGAGCTGGACGTTTAGCGACCTTTCCTTGTGGAGTTTATGGCACTAAAAAACTCAAACTGACGTGTGAAACCCAGATACAAAGGCCTGACTTCTGTTCAGTTCTTCAGTGCGTTTAGTTTTTAGAGCACTTTGGAAGATGTTGTTGGCACAGTCTGCACATTTGCATTGCTGCGGGGCATGAAACCTCTTTATTTTCAGTCTTGCTTGCTAAGTCAGGCAGGAAATCAGAAAAAAACACAGATTGACACTGAAGGAGGGACCTGAGCCTTATCTTGGCGACCAGGATATCAGAGACTCGGGGTGTTGAATTGGGGCATTAAACATCCAACCACAACAACCTAGCAACCTCATAACACTGAACTAAACAACACCGAGGATGCCTGAGTGAGGACCTGGCAACCACCCAGAATGCCCTGGCATTCTAGCATTAGGTTTTGTACAGAAAAACACCACTCACATTTTCCTAAATAAAATTCTCTAATGTTCTTGTTTTAGTCAGAAACAAGACATTTGTATTATCTAGTCAAATCAGTCATGCTTTCCAATAAAATAAATTGTGTTTGTTGTTGTTGTTGTTTATAAGTGTGTTAATGCTGCTTAAAATAGTTCTTTGTTATATTTATGATAATGTATTTAAAAAAAAAAGATTTTGATCAGAAATGTTTGCACTTACATTGATATCTCTGATTTTTGGTTACCAGTGTTATTTTAGTATTTATGTATATACTATAATAGTATTTATTATATTTTAAATGAGCTTTTATCTGTTACATTTTAAAAATATATAGTTTATATTATATTTATTTGAAATTAATCATTTTGTAAAATGCTTTTGTCATTTTTATATTTTATTTAATGTTTGATTTTTACATTTTTGTATTAATTGCCAAGGTAATATTTATTTATTATGTTTGTTTGATTGTTTAAAAGTTTTTTTTAATCAATGTTTCAATTAATGAAAAAATAATAATACTTTTAATAAACAATATAAGCACTGTTACAGAGTTCGGCATTAAAAGCAGAAGACTATTCATCTCATTTGTGATTTCTGTCTTAACCACTACCCCAGCCTGATACAATAGTACACCGTAGTATCTGTCTCAAACCCTCCTTTCCCTTTGGCAGTGACCTGGAATGGACGATTCCTTCAGATCATAGAGATGTATGTTTCTGCAGCCGGTGTTGGTTTATTCCCACTGGGGTCTATTACCAGAGCTGCGTGTCACACAAAGGCCTGTGGTGCATAATTGCGACCCTGCCGTGACCCTAGTCCTTGTACCTAGTCCTTCATACAATGCACCTTTCCAGTGAAAACAAACACAGCAACAAAAGGCAGCACCTCCAGCAGGACGAGGTGTTCCTCTGGTGCACGTTCTCACACATGGAGAGACAGACATGGGGCCCTCCAGGGAGTCTCCCTCCCCTCATTTGGGCGCATTCTCTCATTGCAGGGCTCATGCTAAGCTCTTTATGAAGGCTTTCCCAAATTCTCCTTCTATTGTCTCTCAGAGAAACTCTCCAGCTGTAGTGTAGCATAAAAGAACCTTCCTGTGAGAAAATGAAACTTTAATGCTTCAGTGACACCGTAATTTAACCGCTGAGGAGTCCGGTTTCATCATTGTGTTAGCCGTGGAAAAACCATAAGCAGTGTTTAACTGTTTCACTGCCAAAGTGGAATGCAAGATATTGGGCTGTATTTATGTATGTATTTATTTATTGATTGATTGATTATTGAAATTTGAACCACTACTTATTATTTATTTTAAAAGATGATTGGGGTATGATCTGAAAAAAAAAAAAAAAAAACCATCCTTAAACCATTAGATATCTTAAACCGTTTTAGAGCACAATTATTGTAGTTGTAATAATTATAATTAATAAGTTGTTTTAATGTAATATAATACAAATGTATTTAGATGTTTAAAACTAGAAACTTTTTATAATTAAGCCAAAGAAGGATAATATATATATTTATATATATATATATATATATATATATATATATATATATATATATATATATATATATATATATATATATATTTTTTTTTTTTTTTTTTTTTTGAATTTGCATTTGCATTTGCATCTGAAGTAAAAATATATATTTTAAGGATATTTTGATATTTTGTTAGAAAACAATACAAAATGCTGATTGAGAAAATTATATTCTACAATTAAATCTGAAAATATGTTTGTGAAATATTTTGTGTGAAATACATGAAATGTTTTAGCCTTGCTCGGCTGCCTGTAGAATAAGTCTTTCTCTCTTTAATAGTGTTCACACTTGATGCAAAATTAAATCAAATGAAAAACAATCCAGATCCTCTTCAGTTCCCATTCCATATGCAATCCTAAATCAAATCAAAGTTATCGCAGCTCCCACGATCGATTTTATGTGGAGAATTATTAAATCGATTTCACATTAAAACATTTTTTAAAAGCCACTATCAGAGTTTTGATGTTATCTCTAATAATTGTCCAGCCCTTGTGTGTTGTTAAAGCTCAATTAGTGTACGTTCAGAGAACAGTTAGAGCATTTAGTCCCGTGTGTTTCCTGTATGCACCTGCTGTTCTTAATGATGCCAATTAGCATAAAGTTGTTTCGCCAACACCAGCCCCATCATACAGCAAGTTTACAACTTTTAATGACATCATCTCGAGTGATTGAAATCACAAGTGGACTGTGCCAAGTGCAAGTATAAATGGGGTCCCAAAAACAAATTGTGATCTAATCAAAAGTGGCCATTTATAATGTTTTCTGTTTCAAATAAATGCTTTCAAACTTTACATTTGTAAAAAAAGATCTTGATAAATCATGGTTTCCACAAAAATATGCAGCAGCACAGCTGTTTTTCAACATTGATAATCATCAGAAATGTTTTCTTGAGCAGCAAATCAGCATATTAGAATGATTTCTGTAGATCATGTGACACTGAAGATTGAAGTAATGATGCTGAAAATTTAGTTTTGCATTACAGCAATAAAATACATTTTACCATATATTCACCCAAAAAAACAACATTATTTTAAATTGTAATAATATTTCTCAATATTACTTATTTTACTGTATTTTTGTACAAATAAATACAGCATTGGTAAGCAGAAGATACTTTTTTTCTTTTCAAAAACAAAAATCTTAACAAACCTAAACTTCTGAATAGTAGCATACAGACAAAAGAATCACCACCCACAAAAGAAAGAAAATCATAAAGGTTTGAGATGTCATGTGGGTGATATAATTTTTTGGATGAAAGATTCCATCTTTCTTTTAACTGACAACGTAATAAGTGATGCACATAGCCAAACTAAATGCACACCCTCAAAATGCATGAAATTCATATGAGATGCATGATAATAGCAGGTGTAAGTAGGGCCAGAGAGAGCAAGAGCTTCACATGCCCTCTGCAGTGCAAAAGAAGATCATGTGAACACAAGATGTAATTCTACCTTTTTCATTTCAGCAATATTTGGTACCTAATTTAGTAATGCCAGCATTAAACTTCCTGTAGTGAAACTTTGGGTCAGACAGAGCCAGCCGTTCTGTGAGGTGTCACCACAGCCGGAGGGAAATCACCCCTCTCACCCTCATATATCCATGACCAGAACACCACGGGCAGATTAGTCACGCATCGGCTCGCTCGTATTTACACTAGCAGTGGATTTCACACTGTGATCTCTACTCCACCTCTGTCTTACAGTCATGCATTTCAGCTGTTACCGTCCAATCGCCCTGGGTGGTCCCGCAGACGAACATTTGTAAGAGCTATGCTTGAGAAAAATGAGCCATGGTGCTTTTTTCTGACCAAAATAGCACAGCTTATCATGCAATTCAATCATGTGTGCTGATGCCTCTCTCTTTGTTGTTTCCAGAGGACCAGATCCCTCACGGGTTCCCCACCATAGACATGGGCCCGCAGCTGAAGGTGGTGGAGCGAACACGCACTGCGACCATGCTCTGTGCTGCCAGCGGGAACCCCGACCCGGAGATCACCTGGTTTAAAGACTTTCTGCCTGTCGACATTAACAGCAGCAATGGACGAATCAAGCAACTCCGTTCAGGTAAAAAGAACGTTGTAAACACAAAATGCAAACGAGCTTGAAGAATGAATTATAATGAGCGCTTTTGCGAAGATGATGATTGCGAACAATGAAGCCGACGGCACCTGCTGAACATGAATTTTTTTTTCTAACCACATCTTTTTTTTAACCTCAAAGACGATAGAGCACAGCAGTGAGCGACCACCTTTTCCAGAAGATTCTTCCCATTCCTTTTGAATGATGGGATTTAATCAAAAATAACATTACAATGCAAAATAAATTTCTTCGTAAGATTTTTTTTACATTTTGTAATAGAAATGTATACTTTTATTCAGCAAGGACACATTAATCTGATCGAAAGTGACAGCATAGATATTGCTGATGTTACAAAAGATTTTTATTTAACATAAAAAAAATAAATGCTTTCTTTTCATCAAAAAATAATCCTGAAAAATAAAATGTATCATTGACTTGCGTAATGACTGCTGAAAATTAATCTTAACATCACAGGAATAAATTAAATTGTAAATATATATTAACATAAAAAACAGTTATTTAAATTGGACTGTTTTTACTGTATTTCTTGTTCAAATAAATGCAACCTTGGTGAGCGAAAAATACTTATTTCAAAACATGTCAGATTAAAAGTATAAAATTCCATATGCTTGACTTTATTATTACAAAATATTCAGAATAGTGCAATTTTTTTCATTGTTAATTTGGTAACTCACAATGTATCGTCATTTAACAACCTCAGAGCTCATCGTAAGGCTGTGTGGAAAGGTTTCCATTTGCTAAATCACTATGGAGGAAATGAATGGATTCTTCACTTTTAGAATCCTACTATTGCTGCACATCTGTACGATAAGTGACATTTCAGTTCCAAATGAGCCTTCGGTTTAATTGCATGTCTTAAAGTAAACAGAAACAAATAGGAAGACAGAGTGGCTCACAGTTATTATTCACATAACCCTCCGGTTAGGACACACAAACATAATTAACATGACAGCACAGTGATTTGTTTTGATTAGAATCGTCGACCCTTGTCAACGATCATTTCCTGCGTCAATCGTCAAACAGCTCCGTATTTGTCAAATTATTCCGGGTTGGCCAATCCACCTCACAGCTACAAGACAATCACATCATTTAATTGTTTGGATATAGTCCATTATTTGATCCTGAGATTAACTTTGCTCTCCAGCCATTAGCGCCAAGGTCTTTTTCCATTAACGAATGCTAATGAAACAATTTTTCAATTTGTGACCTTTACAGAATGCATAAGAACAAATAGGAAAAGCACTCATGATTCAATACCTACCACTTCAAACAGAACCTTAATCTCACTGGAGCATGTCATTGTGCACGAGTAATTACCACCAGCCTCGCCAAAGCAGGTGATTCTGCCCTGGACACCAATCAACAATCTGTTTACAATGCAGCCGGGCGATACGCAGACAGTGAGACCGAATCTGATAAAGAGAGATGGGATATGAGAGTATCTCTGGATTGCAATCCTGCTCCTCTCAGTATATACGCACGCAGGCTTCTTGCACACGAGCCAAAGGTCGTCCATTACTGTCGACCCTTTTCACATTTAGGGGTAGAATTTTATCACACTTAGGTCAAATTCTATAGTGGTGAATACAAACAATAGTATTTATATTACTTTCTAACAGAGGAAAAACATATTGAGATTGATTAAGGGGTTCAGAAGAGAGAACGAGGTTAAAGGATGTCATACACCCAGTTTGCTGTAATTTAATGTCAAGGTAATATAACACATAGAGTAAACTTAAGTGTACTTTAAATGTTTTTAAGAATGGAAATACAGCACTAAGAACTTTTTCTAGATTTTCTAGAATTTTCTTTCTCTAGATTCTAGATGTAAATAAGCAGGGCCTAAAACGAACATTTTCCAACACCTGCCATTAGTCAGTGATTCGTTGGAAGCACATCTAATTGTAATCTAATTGTAGCGATTCAAATTCACAGCGTTTACGGACATGTCGTTTGTGTGGAGCAGTATTTAATGTGAACCACTCTGAGACATTGAAAACACTGTTATCATGAGCAGCTCACGTGAAAATATCGCAACGCTTTACTTCGAAACACAAAGCACATCAGGTTGCATTACAACACGGTCTGTGCAGTTTGATAATTGCACTATATTGCATACTCAAGCATTGTTGGAATTAATTTTTTTTTAAGTTACCAGCCAACTGGCAATTAAGAGTTTTTGATACTTTTTTTTTACGTGCATTTGGTGCTTACCGAGTGTTAATTTTAGGCCCTGTTAATTATTGTGGAAACGCATCAGCGTCATTGTTCAAACAAAAATCTTTTATCATTTATGCACTTAATTTTTTAGCAACATTTGTGCTACAGACACAAATGATGCTTTAAAAAGATCAGCTTCTTGAGGTGTGTAATTACTTTTATAAGCAATCGAAACACTTTTTTTTATCTGACAGATAATAAAAAAGCACTGATCCCATAGACATGCATTACCAATTTTTACCCACTACGCCACACTAAGCTCTCAGGCCGAAGGTGATTTATGATGATTGGTGTGCCGATCTTTATGAACAGAGATGTGTTGGGCTGATTATTGATTTCTACTCAGTAAGATAACGGATGTCCAGCTTAGCTGCTGTTTAAAGTCTTAAATACAGCCAGGATTGATAGCGACTGTCTCTCGACTGCCAACGAATGGAGAACTCTTACTACCAACTGCAAAAATTAACACATACTCAAGTTTTCTCCCTCTTGCCATAGTGAAGATATAGTAAAGTCTTACTATTCTTCATTATGTTTGTGTTACACTGCAGACTCACCTTAAAGTCCTCAATCATGTCCTGTACTGGACATCCTGGGCTTTCTGAGGGTCCCTGTGTACGCCAGGCTCTCTGTAAACTGCTGATGGACCACGATCCACACAGTTTACAGGGGCTTCCTCGTGTCTCTGACCCCCTTCCCAAATCCGCACTGTTTTCACATGGTGGAGTGTTGACTAATGATCCAGATTGACATGAATCTTCATCATAGTCAACAAACTCTATATGGACTCTTTTTGATTAAAATCTAAGGCAACTTTTCATATCAACATATCACAAAGTATAGTATATATAAAAACAACACTCCAAGGCATTTACTACAGGTTTTAATTACAACATGATTTTGGTCATAAAAAAAAGGTAACAATGAAATGGAAAGTATCTGGAGCTTTTTCAAAGTTAAACAAGTCTCTTTTGAAATAATAATAAGACTCAAGGGTCAGTCGATGCAGTGAATCTGAACTATCACTTTGCAGTTTGCACAAAAAGGTTTTCTTCCGTGATGCTTCAGACAACTCTATTTATTTAGCACAGCTGTGGAAAAATCAAAAGGCCAGAGTTGTGCATCACTGTAAAAATAGCAGAAGACCCTTGTGCAGACAGAGATGAAACTGTTACTGCTCACAAGAATGAGTCATTTAAAGGCCAAAACATACTCTAAACAAGTACATCTACATGAACTCTAAACTCAAGTACAAGGGATGCTATTGCAGATATTACTGAAACTCTTCTTCTATGGACATTACTGTCATGTTTTGCTGTGCAATTTAGTTCAAATGAATGTTTTATAGCCAGCTACCCTCACAATAACACAGCTGTTTTAATTGCACAGACATTTAGCAAAGTAACTCTCTTGGGTTCTGGAGATTGAACATCATATATGTACAACAGGACCTTGCACACTTTCATATTGTATGTTTCTGGCCTGAAGCAGCAATGTAAGCTATATAATGTGAATTAACACAGACTGAGAACAGAAGAGCCGAACGTCTTCTGGGGAGGATTGTATATGCTGCTTCTTAAATAAGAAATATTTTTCTTTCCTCTTCTCTCTCTCTCGCTATCCTCTCTTTCACACTAACAGTTCTCTTTAATCTTATTTGCATTCATATTACCTCACCAGGTGGTACACCAATCAGAGGTAAGAATGCTGAAAACAGAAAACATCCAAATGCGTCATCATTCGATTCCTCTCTCACCCCCAAGTGTCCCCCTCCATCACCCTGTCCCCACCTTCTCTCTCATTCTGGAGTCTTTCTCTTCGTCTTCCTCCTCATCTTCGATCCGGCCTCGTCTCTGTGCATGAACCTCTGCTCGTCTGTCTCACTAATGGACGTCTGATTCAGTCTTACTGAAAATAATACATCCCTCTACCAATCAAAAGACACAAAAACAAATGCATCTGATTACCATTTTTATGTATATATAGTATATATATTATTTTTGTCATATGTTATTTTGAGGATCCTCATTGAGAATATAGCAATAATTACCAAAAAGGCTGAAGTTAAATATGTGAAAGTGGGGGATATGAGCTTAACTGTCATTTTGTGCAGAACTGACCTTTACTTACTGTCCAGATGGCTGACAGTTTGTCTGATCAATAACTGAGGAGAGCTGCAGTGTGGCTTGAGAAATTGCGAGATACCTGAACAACATCTCATTCCCAGCAGCAGAAAAATGTAATGTCATTATGACAGTCTGTATTAACCGAGCACCTCTCGTCTCCGGCTGAAGAGTCCAGAACGGCTCAACTGAGGGATAGAAAACTCACCACTGATATGACAGGACTGATGTAGAAGGAAAGAAATGCAAGATTTGACTGTAACTCTGAGAGAATATCAGGGTGAGAAAGTGAGATGAGACAGAGAGAGGGCAGAACAGCATCTTTCAATGTCAGGATGACACCGGCGCTTCAGATGTAATACATGATAGAAAAAGTCTGCTTTCCTGATGACTAGAGAAGAAGAGACAGTAGCTCTGTTCCAAACACTGCTGAGCTGCATTTCTATGTACTGCAACAAAAAGCCATTACAAACAGCATAATTAAAAAGATACCTAATACCAAATCAAAGAATCTTCACCTTTCTAGGAAGATACTTCTAAACATAAAATGTGCATAGGAATCATTTTCACTACTTGTTCAACACAATAAAGAATAAAACATGCATTAGGTGTGCGATTTATGATTTAACTCTGTATTTTAGTATTTCATTATGCTGACACAGAGAATGTTGGGAAAAGTAGTTTTACATAATTGGTGGCGTTTACTTTTAGATTTATGTTATGATAAATGTTCCCTTGGCAAATAACCAAAATAAAATAAGTGTATATAGTTTTTTTACCTTATTTAAAGTACTTTTTTGAATACTTTTAGTAAACAGTAATAACCCCGGGTGATTCTACAAGTATTTTTTTACAGCTCACTTGAGTTTGGAACAGATCTCATATGTGTGTGTATGTGTTTATGTGTGCTGTAAATGTTTTAAAGACTCTCGTGGAGCGAGGTTAATGCTCTGGTCCCATGCACTCACAGTCTTTCGATAATGTTTCTATTGTTAATGCACACGTTCAAACCCATCCCATAATGCATTTCAGGAATACTTCTGAAATACTCTTTGACAGCATTTTTATTTCTCACAGTGTGCTTCCATCATCCACAGATTGCATGATGTATGTCACATCACGCAAACAAACAGCACCGCCATACTAAAACACCTAATGAGCTAACGATTTTTGTCAAAAACGCAATGTATATGAACCTTTTCATGTGTTATCAACAGAATGCCGAACCCAGGTAAGTGACAGTGTGAAGACGGAGATAATGAACTGCGAGATCTTTATGACATTGCCATCAGAAAAAAACAAACTTTTAGTTTTAGTCCACCTGGAACTGCTTTTGTTTGCAATATTTCTTGTCAGTGGATTTCTTAAAGATGTATTGACAGTAATTGCAACGGTTGTATTACCTCTCGTTCTCTAAGAGCACGGCTTTGTCTCGGCTCGCAGAATAGCAGAGCTTATATACAGTGACGTTTATAGCTGGCATAGCCTGCAGGTCTTTGTACTTGCCACAATGAATAAATAACGCCGTTTGCTTTAGATTTATTGAATTATGGAGTGAAAGATGTTGCTCTTTTCTTTCTGTGTTTAGAGAGACAAGAAAGGTCATATGCCAGCCGGGTGTTAGTCAGTGTGTATGTATGTGTTGTTTAGGCAGAAAAATAGTTTCTGTTCCTCAGACTGCCTTGGTTTAAAGCGATGGAGGTTGAGATTGTTTGTGAGTGTGTGAGAGAGCGTTTGTGATTGTGTGTGTTGTGTTTGCAGGGGCTCTGCAGATTGAGAACAGCGAGGAATCGGACCAGGGCAAGTACGAGTGTGTGGCGGTGAACAGCGCAGGAACACGCTACTCCGCTCCTGCCAACCTCTACGTCAGAGGTAAGATCTGCAACCAAATCTAAAACCCCATCCCATTTCACCTCGATCTGCTCTCCACACAGGCTTTAGCACGGCCAGAACAGGACCTGTCACTCAAAAGCTCACGTTTCTCTCTAATCACCCATTTGTCTTAACAGAAACACAGTTCTGCAGCGGAGAACTGCTCCACTGGTTTCCAGTTTTGAATAATCGAGAAATGTTTTCCACACAGCTTTTGCTAAATAGTGATGCATAGTAAACAGTATTTGCCTAGATATGTTTTTACATCGCTTTATCATTTAAAACCTTTGAACTTTTACTAGAGTATGTTAAATTTGACTAAATTTTAAAGTTACAAATCTATACATTACTGTATAAAGTGAAAAATTATACATAGATTTAACAGGACAAACATGTAATTTTACTTTAAAATACTAGTAGCAAACTAGTAAAAAATTACGATGAAAAAAAATCTAACGTATATTTTAAGGGTATGTGTATTTTTACTTATTTTATCTTTTTTTTTTATTAAAACATTTTAGAACATATACTGCCACTTTTATGACCATTTTGAGCAAACAAATCTTTGAATCAATATTTTAATCCCGAATCAGTTCATTGAAATGAATAGTTTGAAATTCACTTAATATCTTTACACTTAATATACTTTTTAAAAGCTTTTAAATCCAAGATGATTATAGTTGATTTACACTGATATATTTAAATAGCTTTTTTTCACAGTGATCATTGCTATTTCTATTATTTTTGACATATTTAATGTGTTTTAACTTATTAATTCCATAACTTTACAGTTTATATTGCATTAGTTGTTAGTTGTGAGGAGGTCGGCCTTTCACCAGAGATCATTAAAAGTCTTAAAGGTCTTAAAGGTACAGTAGCAAATGCAGCCTGTTTAATTGGTAATGCGAGAGAGAGGTACATTTTTTGTGCATGAAACCTGATTAGCATTATAATAGGACTTCAGGAACAAGTGCAGAATATGTTTAAAAATAGTAAAGAGTAGCAAATGAGATATAATGCCCTCTAATGCTGCTGGTCATGAAGGCTGGAGGAAAGTGTTGTCAGGGCTTCATCAAGGAAAGGACCGTGTTGAGACTTGCAGACTAGAACGGAGAATCCCGTTGTGGAAATTCCCTCATTAATGTTGGGATCTATTACAGCAGATGTAGAGACCACTGAAGCCTTGTTTCAAAGAAATGCCTTATTTAACAGCCACTTTTGCCTGGCAAGTGCTTAAAGGACACTTCAAATTCAGACCTTCAAACATGGTGATACATTGTTCTTCTGAATTTTTACATTTGTGTATGTGAAATGAAAACAGGGGAAATGAGAACTAGACACAAATCTTTGTCCATAAATTTTCCTGGTCTTCTTCCTCAAGGCCTCGACCAATAGGAGAGAAGCTCATATAAATGATGCATCGTGCAGATCATATCGTGTGAATTCTCTCAGGAGCCCTTTGATCTTTACACAGACCACACACGCTCTCAGGACTTGCCTTTTGATGAATGACATTTAATATATATGTATGAGCATCTGATGCTTTATGGTGAGAGAGAGATGTTCTCATTTTGTAAGTCCATGAATTTTTCACTGGTAGTGTCATACTCTTATTGCTTTTCTATTCAAGGGTTTGAATATGTGGTCTTTATGGTCAAGTGAACTCTGTAGGCTTATCACTGTGTGTGTATGCATTTCTCATCCATTGTTATTCTATAACTGATGAGTAGGGCTGGACGATAGAGCCATTCAATAATAATGGCAATATCTCAATATTTTAGTATTTGCTTTAAATGATTTAGTTTCATTGCAAGGAATGAATTCAAAATTGTTAAAGTTAAATACAGTAAAAAATATATTTAGAATAATCAAGAATTGCTTTCGAATGCTTGTTTTTTCACTGAATGAATGAGAATATTTTATAATTCTGAATAGTATTGCACAGTAAACATAACAGCATTTACTAGTAAACACATCAGCATTGGTTAAGATATATATTTGACTAAATATTAAGGCGTATAAATTGCCTCACATGCACTTTCATGAATTGATTTACTGAATCAGTGAATCAGTTGATTCCTGAATTGATTCATTGAAACTGATTCACCTAAATGAATCAAACGTACCATCTTATCACTGCTTTAAATACAGTCAGTGTTTATAATCTTATCGGCCAGCCCTGCTAATGAGAATGTTTTCTGTATGCTGTGAAGTGGTTTTGTTCTTCTTTATAGTCTGTCTAACAAGTGTCTCTTTCCAGGTGTTCAAACTTCACTTACACACACGTACTCTTAACAGATCTCTTCTGAACGCTGTGTGTGGGCCTGTGTGTGATTGTTTAGTGCATTTCCTCCTCGTCTCTCTTTTACTCTTATTTATCTGTCTTTTTTTCTATGCTTGGGTTCAACTGCAGTGAGTAGGTGTTTATCACTGTATATAGGAGTGATCATTTCATAACTGCTTATCCTTTCATGTGAAAGATTGTGTGTGTGTGTGTGTGTGTGTGTTCACTCTCATTCTCATGTGCCTTATCACACTCAGACCCTCAAGCACTGTTGAGGGTCTTGCATCATGCTTCTTCTGTGTTTGTTTATATGCGTGTGTGTTTGTGCTGTTGTAAATGTGTAAGTTGTAGGCAGAAAGAGATTGCAGAGAGACATACCATAGGTTAATTCATTCATTTTACATGCACACAGGTGTACATATACAATTCAGTCCTTTTTTATTCTAAAAATGCAAGCGTTTTTCTTGTTGGGTAGGGTTGGGGTTAGTCTATAATAATTATATAGTAATTTGCTCCTGCGGTTAGTCATCACCACTGCAAGGCAAGAATGCATGTTAAGTACTGTATTTTCTGGAATATGTCACTTTTCTATCATCTGAATCGTGCTGCAAACTTAAATATTGCAAAGCGACTTGTGTGATGCATTTAACAAATTCATAAATTTTAACAAATACTATAAATATTGTCTGGCACTAATGTTTATAGTATTTATAATGTTTGCAAACCTTTCATTCTCTGATATTTTATTATATTATTTATGAGTGTAATAATGCCATGCAACTGTAATAAGAACATGTGACCAGTGCATCTTTTTTTTTCTCTCTCTCTCTGCAATTTTGACCCCGTGCAACTTATTTTTCAGAAAATACAGTATGCGCTTGCAATGTATCGACTTCAAATCTGGCCTGAATGTAATGCATAAGCTGTCATAAAATACACCTTGATTTATAATACAAGATCAAATCTGTAAATGAATGGATGTGTGAGTGTGTTTTGGGGGTGTGATTGTCTCCATGTTCTCGTCTCACATATCTTTTATGGATAAGCGGAATATTTGCCTGTTTTACTCTCTCTGTTTCTCCTTGTCTTCCTCCTCCTCCTCCTCCTCCACCTCTCTTCTCTTTTTTCCCTTCCTCCATCATCATCGCACCCTGCCATCCAAAATCAATCCACTCCTCACTCTCAGACCAGCGGGAAGGTGCGTTCTTTTCACTATCTCTCCTCCTACGCAGAGGGTCGGCCGGTGGACGGGAGGCGGCGTGCGTCCCCTGCTGTCATGTGCTGTCTCTCTGGAGCTCTGCTCTACCTGAATCTCTCTCATCCTCCTCTTCCACATGCATGATGCTGTCTCGCATTTCAGCTTGGCCTTTTTCTTCATGATGCATGTGTCAGAACTGTGGATGTTTTGTAGTTTTGTGTAAAGAGCCCTAAAGCAACTTCAGGGATCTTTTAGGCTGTTTTCACACTTCGACTACTTAGTTTGAACCTGAGATCGATGTGTTGTGTTTTTTGGCTTCATCTATGGTGCATTTGTTTAAAAAAAAATGGAAACCAGTGTTGAGTCTTTCAGTTATGCTTTTTTTATTTGTTTTGTGTTGTTTTACATGCATACCAATTGCAAACTGCAAAAGCCCAAAAGAAACATCCATCTGGTCCTTGTTTTAAAAACTGCACTTCTAGTTTGAGTTGTTTCACATTTAGCTGTGAACTGCTGTCCTATAGCAGTGTAAGGACTCTTCATTATACAACTGTGTTTTTGTTCCTTTGGTTTTTACCAAGGTTATTATAGTTAACTAAAACTAAAACCATGAAAAAAAGTAATGTTGCATGATATTAAATAAAAGTTACCTTAAAATATCTAAACTTATTTTAAGCTAGTTACCATTATAAATAAACATAAACACATTATTTTATTAAAATGGAAACTGAAAATATAAAATAAAAACTTACCCAAAATAATAATAATAAAAACTGTAATAGTATCTCAATGATACTCAAATTACATTACATTACACTTGCATTTATCTCCTGGCATCATCTCAGAAGATGCGAAGCATGTGAAGTGTGAAAACACCCTTTGTGTCACAAGGATCTCTGGCAGATATTTTGTTTGTCTGAAGTATTTTTATGTACAGAAGTTTTCTTGTGTGCATGCTCATGTTTTAAGGAGGTGTTTTGTACAGCGTAGTCTGTCAGCATCATTCTCTCTAAATGAACAGGATGATTTCCTGTTGTTTAAAGCCTGAACTCAGAGGTCAAAGAACAAACAGAGGAATCCACCCTTAGCTTTGCGGCTCAGACCTGTTTATATACCAGTTCAAATTTCAAAGATGGCAGCAATCCCCTCTCTGCTCCATCTTCAGAGGGCTTGTTCTGTGAACTGCCAGAAAGCCTTTTGAGCTCTCAAGTATTTAAGCTGGCTAAAGCAGCTTTCATTGTTTGTTCTGGATTCAGTCATTTGGTGAGGACTTCCGATGTGGAGAACAATACAAACAGACAGCAAATAAGATGGCAGAAAGCAAAAGAGGTTTTTCGTCCCAGCGTTGTTTGTTTAAAAGAGTGTCATTATCCTTCCAAAAACCCGGTGCGATTGAACCCGGGCATCTATTCTTCATATAGGAGGAAGACAATGTCCTCCTTATGTCACATTTTTGCAGAAACAAGCCGTTTCAGTTGGGCTAGAACAATGCATGACATTGACAAATTAGCTTTTTCCCTTTGAAGTGTGGAAGCTTAAGGAAAATAGAAACAACATACTGTCAAAGAATATGGTGGTTCAGGACACACACAGCAAATGTCCTTACAAAAAAGTAGTTTCCAGTTTGCACCAAAAAAGTTTTACAGTTTTATATATTATATACAACTTTATGTTGCATTCCATTCAGATCATCATGATTTTTATTTGTTTATTTTTTGTTTGTAATGATATTTTCTTTGTTTCAACAAAACTTTCCATGTTTTGCACATAAAGTTGTACCTTAAATTTTAAATAATGCTGTTATATGTTTATTAGATGCATTTCATTTCAGAAATAAAAATGAGATATTTTGGCATGGTTGTGTGCATAATTAATCCACAAAAAATACAATCAATTAATCAATTGTGTTGTATATTATTTGTTTATTTATTTATTATTAAACAGATTTAGGAAAAATATATATATTTAAAAGTCCAGAAACCAGTAGAATCATCTGAAGAATATATATAATGTAACATTAGGAACTTTCAAATAACCATATGGCAAACGGTTCCTGATAAAGAGGTTCTGGTTGGGTTGACATGTCCCAGGTTTCTGGCAGTCGTTTCTAGGTCAGCCCGATCTCTGTGCTGATCATCTCTTCAGGTCTTCATGTCTTAATGAATAATTCACTTGATATAGCCTTGGGCGAGATATCTTACACGCTGTTGTTCTGCAGTCTCTCTCATTGGCACCTGCAGAGCACAAATTAGACATTTCAACACCCTGTAGTCAAAAATTTGACTTCTCTTGTCTATTATAGAGAACATTCACGCACGGTTTTTTCTTCTTCTTGTTTTTTGTCACTAATATTACGTATATATTTTTGTTTGTTTATTTGTTTTATGTTTTTGTCGATGCAACCGTATATCAGTGAGGGTCAGACTAAATCCAGCCAACCTGGCAGTTTCAAAAGATTTACTCTTCTTTGGCATGTTGTTCTTGGACCCTGAGTTCATGTTTCTCGTATTTCTGTAAAGCACTTGTTTGATGCCGATTAGAGACTGGTTCTCAATAATCCAGCAGAAGATTCACAGCGAGTTGAAACCACAGAAGACGGTTGAGCTGTTGTGTCCATCCCTGACAGCAGAAACATTGGCAGGATCAGGAGTTTGCTTGTTGTAGAATCCCTCTCTGATCACAGCTTGTTTCAAAGAGTTATCCAACCATGTTTTATTTTCTGTTGAGCAGACAAAGTTAAAATTGGTATCTTTGCACTATTTTATAAATGTTTTATTATTTTTTCATTTATTGGTGTTTAAGTCTGTGGGTCACACATACATGCTCTGTTGACTATCGCCTATGTGTGCTTTTTTGCTTCATGCTTGCATGACCATTGATGTGCATGGGATTGTTTATGTGTGTACATGCGTGTGTATGAAATTGCTTGTGCACTGAATAAACCCCATCTACCTACAATAACCTCACCTTCAAAACCTCCTCTCTCTCTCTCTCTCTCTCTCTCTCTCCTTGCACTCTCTTCCTCTTTTCAGATTGAATGTGTGCATGCATGCATGCATATGTGTTTGTCTGCATGTCTAACTGCAAGCTTTCATTGCTCTGTTAACACTCCCAGCAATATTCTCACGAGATCAGTGACTAAAGTCAGCTCAGCCCATTCTCTAATCTCACCATGACTGCTGGCATCGCTCACATCGCTCACGCCAGTCTGTTTTACTAGCCAGCAGAGACTTCTCAAACTTTCTTAACAACCTCTAACTGGGTGAAACTCTTGCCATTATGTCGTGACCATCCCTCATGTCCATGGGTAACATCATCCTCTCTATGTACAGTGACTAACATGGATTAATGTGATGTCTCTCTTGCACTCTTACACCTGCAGGCATTCCTGCCCGACTAACAAACTTAACTCAATCCCAAAAGTCCAAACTCTGTGTGTATCTCTCAGAGATGATGATCAGTCCGGCCGCCTCTGGCCACGGACAGTACAGATCACACACTAGAAGCACAATTTGCTCAGTGTTTACCTGGCTTGAATCAAAACATTTTGAAATTAATATTAATTTACGGTACCTGCACCTCAGCGATATATTCAAATTACAAAAAACTGAGTTAAAAGTTTTGTGGTTAAAAAAAATTATGTGGCCTAACCGAGTGCTATTTTGGCCTTTACTAGCCACTATCATTTGTCACTTTGTCACTGAGTTTTTTGTTTTTTTTTTGCATTGCATTGCATTGCATTGCATTGCAAAAATGTAGGAAACTCATGAGCTGAAAGCTTCGTTCTATGCATTTAATTTGCTGTGATTAATTTTTTCTTGCATACTATATGGTTAGAGTTAGGATGAGGGTTTGGTTCAGGGTTAGTTGCATGTAATTATGCATAATTTATTGTTATTACTATAGCAAGTAAATGTAACATCTGTAACATGGACTCGGTAAAATAAAGAGTTACCCACCTTACCCACTGTAATAATGCTGAAAGTGAAAACTGTCCTTATATTGTGACAGAGCGAGATGACTGATTATTGCTGGTCTTTGGGTGATAGTCAATGCTGCACTTTCCAGAAACTGCATTCAAGTCAAATAAATACTGAGCATTTGTAATCGCTCAGCCGCATACTTTCCTCATTTATCAGCAATCATTTCCTGTGTGAGGAAATGAGCAGGTAATGTTCAGATTTGGATGAGAGAAGTGAGACTTGTTTATCCATGAAATATAGGCAGACGTCTGGCTGCAGAGCTCCTTGTTAAACTCAGCTGCCATCTGAAAACAATTCCTCTTTATATAAGGAGAGACATTATAAAAGATCGGTTTATTAGTGGGCTCTCCATGGACGCTCTCAGAAGGCTGTTTAACCATGAAGTCTACAGAATATGCTTCTCGTTATGGTTTGCCCTGGAGATACACAGTGTGTTTGCTGTGAATTCAGTGGACAGGATGGTTTGGCTTTGGCTTCACACCAACTAAACATGGTGAGGACATTCTGCTGTCAAATCATGGCATTATTGATCTTAATTAGATGCAAAAAAATAAAGGTTTACAATGTTAGAATGGACATTGTCGTGCCAATATTTAAATAAGGCATATGGAAATATTTTTTTTTTAGCAAAAAGGCAGCATATACTGTATATAAAAAAGGCTGTTGATGTTAAATTAGCCGTACAGTCTCATTGATTGCTGAAGGCATAATCAAATTATTGATAATCATAAATAAACAAAAATGCAAGGGGTGGCGAATATTAGAAACTTTATAAGTGACAGGCATTGGAAATCTCAGCTTTCAGAGTCTGAATATCCCTGTTTATATCTATGAAATAATAAAGGAAATGTGCATTGCACTTTAAACCTATCAGTCACAGGGAAGAAAAAGACTAAAGTTCGTGACATTCAACTGTCCGCCGAGGTCCTGAGCACAGAAAAAAGCACTGCACACCTCAGTGCTACTGGAACTGATTTTACTGACTTTGATTGATGTTACTCTTGACTATATATTTGTAATGCAGAGTTCATTTAGTGATATAATGGTGAATAGCTTTCCAGCTCTTTGGCAGAAGTTGAATTTAATGAGACAATACGAACACTCGACTGTAAAGACAAGAAAGGCGTTGAAATGTATTTACTGTCAGAACAGGCTCTTATATGGTGAATGTTTAGTAAATTAAGGCTCTCAGCTTTGTTACTTTGATTATGCTTGGCATTTGTCCGATCAGATTAATCATTAAGATATAGAGAGAGCTAATTCATATTTCATATCTCTCATAGCTACAGTGCAGACCCTAGATGTCATTGGTGTATAGTCAGAGCCATTCCTGAAGCATATTCCCTGCCCTTCTGTATCTGTATTCTGCTTATTACATCATCTGCGCTCCTCCAACAGTCCGGCGAGTGCCACCACGTTTCTCGATCCCACCCACCAATCACGAGGTGATGCCAGGCGGCAGCGTGAACCTCACCTGCGTGGCGGTGGGCGCTCCCATGCCCTATGTGAAGTGGATGAAGGGGGAACAGGAACTCACCAAAGAGGAGGAGATGCCCATTGGCAGAAATGTGCTGGAGCTCACCAACATCCACCAATCGGCTAACTACACCTGTGTGGCCATATCTTCCCTGGGCATGATCGACACCACGGCTCAGATCACCGTCAAAGGTAAGAGACGCTTCACCTCAGATATAAGTCACGCAGGGGCTGCTTAAGGTTTGCACTTGTGTGAAAAGTAGTCATGCTTATATATAATTAAAGATACACTAACATTCAAAGGTTTGAGATGTTTTGACGTTTTTGAAAGAGGTATTTTTATGCTCACTAAGGCTGCATTAATTTGATAAAAAAAAGTTAAATAATGGGTAACACTTTATAATAACTGCATGCTATTAATCATTAGTTAAGCATTAGGAAACAGTTAATTCATAATTTATAAAGCATTAATAGACATTTATAAGCAGTTTATAAATACAGATATAAATGCTTTATACCTGATTTAAAAGCATATCTATAATGTATTTAATAATTGTTTTTTCATACTTTATTAATGATCAATTTATCATTTCTAAATTAAGTATAGCATTATTTACACAACAGTTATTAAAGAGTTGTCAGTGGTTCATAAGATCACTTAGAAATTGTAAGTAAATGATTAATAAACTATTTAAATGTGCATTCATCTTTTTATTCAGACATATAGTAATAGTTACCTATAGTGTTAATAAATGGTTTATTAACATGTATTTCTACTGTAATTCAGGGTTAATTCATGTAGTTGTTATTAACTATTTTTGTGAGCTCATCTAAAGTGAGGACTATTTATGCCTTGTAAAGCTTTTACAAATGAGATTTAAAGGCTGTTAATATTTCTATGTTCTGTATCACTGTGTTGTGTTTCTGTTTTTTTTGTTTAGAAGATAACTGAGCATTTAAATATCCTTTATAAATGCTTTACAAGGCATAACTAGTCCTCACTTTAGATGAGCTCACATAAATAGTTAACTGACCACTACTAAATGCTTTATAACTACCTGAATTTACTACATTTCTTGTGATCTTATGAATCACTGGCAACTCCTAAATAACTGGTTTGTAAATAATGCTATATACTTCATTGAAAAATTATAAATTGATCATGAATAAAGTATGAAATTACACATTATAGATATGCTTTTAAATCAAGAATAAAGCATTTATATCTGTATTTATAAACTGATTATTACTGTCTATTAATGCTTTATAAATTATGAATTATCTGTTTACTAATGCTTAATTAATGATTAATAGTGTGCAGTTATTATAAAGTGTTACCAAATAATGTAATGTTGTGAAATAGTATTGCAATTTCCTTTTAAATATATTTAAAGATGTAATTTTCATCATCATTACTCCAGTCTTCAGTGTCACATGATCCTTCAGAAATCATTTTAATATGCCGATTTGCTTATTGATGATTATTCTTATTAATATTAATGTTGTAAAGAGTTGTGCTGCTCAATATTTTGTGCATACTGTGACATTTTAATTAGCAATTATTTGAAATATAATTTATTTTGTAATTTTATAAATGTCTTTACTGTCACTTTTGATTGATTTAATGCATCCTTGGTGAATAAAAGTATATTTTTGTTAATAATAATAATAATAGAATTAGTTGTTAATTTGTTGGTTGGATATTAAAGAAAGAAATAATAATTTTGTTTGTGAATTAGTTATGCAAACTACAATTGTACCCACTTAAATGACAAGTGCATTTAAATTTTCTTTTCAAAATGTAGTAATACAGAAATATTTATATTCAAGTAAAGTAGTAATATGATATGATGCTTGGTTACATTAATTTAAATGAATACATTGCTTTTATAATCTTTGTCCATAAGTGATCCATACATCTAGCATTGATATCAGTTGTGTACTTAAAGTCAGTGATTATCTGTGATTATCTGAACGATAAGAAACAAAGCTGCTCTAATCAGACTGGGCCCAGAAACGTTGAGAGAGAGAGAGATCTCATCAATAACACACTCATGGGGATTCCCATCGACACAGACAGACGGCGCATGCAATCACCTCATCAATGTTTCATCAGAGCTGAAATGTGATGAGGAGATCTCTCTCCTCCTTTATTCTGCCTTGACAGCGCGAACAGAATCTCTGAGCTCCGAATCATCATTAAGGATTATTTTTAGCACTGTTGTGCGATAATGAATCCATTCGAAACATTTCATTGTCCCAAATTTATCATGTTAAACGCTTGCGTGAAAGAGCGCACTCTCTGAATTACCGTGCTGTGAAATCTAGAAAGAGGCTACACCTTGTGTCATGTTGTAAATACTGTTGTTCTCACACAACGGTTTAAAGATTTGAACGATAAAATGATGCTAAAAGACAAATAGGTGTGCTCGTACACCAGAATATCATACACACCTAGGAATGGGCTCTTTAATTCTAGCTCGTAAGCACAACTAACAACTCACTCCAAATCATTAAGAGCATGATAGCAACTCACTGTAAGCCACTCAGGAAACCAGAGACTCTTGCAACTACAATACAACTCGCTCTATCCACCTTTTTCCTTAATGCAGAAGTAAGCCTATGGGTGAGACTTCCGTTTCATTAGCCGCTTTAGGTTATTAACGAGGAGAATTACAATGTGCAGAAAACGGAAAACTCAGTACATGATTACATATTATTCACCAAATAGCAATAAGGTATTCATATTGAATGATTATCCAAATTTTTTTGTTTGCATGTAACCATATGTTCAGATCAACACCAAACTTGGTCAGTTAAATCTAAAGGTGTTTGCGATGTTAAATTGCGAAGATTTTGAGGTTTCGTTAAAGGGTGTGTCCATGGCGGCCTGACAAAATTCGATGTTTCGCCATGAAAAAGGAAGTTGCTGTTACTCAGACTTACAATGTCCAATCTGCCCCAAACTTCACATGTTAGATAAGACTTCTGCCCTTAACAGATCTACATGCCCATATTCAGTTATAGTCATAGCGCCACCTGCTGGCAACAGGAAGTGACATGTTGCATGCTGTGACAAACTACTCCTAGAATTTTTTTGAGATTAATGTATTTTTTGTAGTCAGTCTAATCTAAAGGCCTGTGCAATGTTAACTTGTGGAGATCTTGAGTTTTTGTTAAAGGGCATGTCCATGGCGTCATGACAAATTTTGATGTCTCGCCACAGCAAGAGAAGTTGTTGTAACTCAGGCATAATTTGTTCGATCTTCCCCAAACTTCACATGTTCGATAACAGTCCTGCCCTGAACACATCTGAAGGCCAATAGTCCATTATAATGAGAGCACCACCTGCTGGCAACACAAAGATTGGCACAAATATGGAGTAAACTTTGATGTATTCCACTTATATTTATGAGTTTAAATGCATGTTTCTCACCGTTCACCTATTTACTAAAGCCACTCGCTGCCGGTGAGCCCGTGTGCGAGGTCCCGTTCATCGCTGCTTGCAGCTTTAATTATTATTATTATTATATATTTTTTTTTTTTTTGTCAGCTGAACCTCTTTCACCTATTTACTTGAAGAACCCCTGAGAGTTGAAAATACGTATTTTAATAATTAAGCATCACATTTGCATGTTCACAGTTCTCTGATGTTGGTTAATGGTCACATGACATGTAGGCAAACAAATAAAATATTTAAACATTTTTAGCAAGTCTTTTATTTTGATAGTTGCTATTTTAAAATGATTATGTATTTTATTTAATTATTTGATTCTCATTTAACTCACAGACCCCCTGCAGTTCCTTCACGAATGCCAGTTTGGGAAATCTTTATGTAATTGTATGTTTAAATGTACTTCATGTTGTTAATAACAATAAATGTAATATATTTTCTTTCTCTTCGTATTCTTCGCAATATTATCATATTTAAATCAATGTGATAAACTAATTAGTTCAAGAGTAAATTAAATTAAATGTATGCATTTAGCAGACACTTTTATCCAAAGCTACTTACAGTGCTTTCAGGCTATCAATTTTTACCTATCATGTGTTCCCGGGGAATCGAACCCCCAACCTTGCTTGATAATGCAATGAGCTACAGGAACACTAAAAGTAAAAAGTAGTCTGATTATAGTTTACCTTAAATGTATGACATTATTGAATAGGTTACTGACCACATTTTTGTCATGTAAGTTGCAATCAGTTTCGGGCTACAACTTATAAATGATCCACTCAGCACTGATTACTGTATTAGTTTGTAAATGTAGGCTGCTCTGAGCTCCTCATCACTCAGTGAATCAGCCTGTTTTTATGGGTGTTTCTAGGGAAGTGTCTAAAATAAAGAATTTAGAGCAGTAGTCAAAGAGAAGTTCAGCTCAATTCAGGCACATGGAGTCGAGTTACAGCATTAGCATTGATTAAAGTGTGCAGCGTGTTGAGTTTATCTGGCATTACAGCGGGTTTTTCTCACTGCCGTTTCCCTTCATGCATTTTCATGCTAGCGGAGGTTAATATCATGTGTTTAGGGATTTCTTTAAGCCTCCTAAAGCAGCACACAGCCACAGGTTTCTCTGGATTTTTCTATCCATTTCCACACTGCTGCTGCTTATTCAAGCTGGTCTGTCTGGATTCTGACAGCTGTCTAATCGCATGAAGCACAAAAGTTGTTTAGAGTCGATTTCAGAAGCTATTTGATGACGATGCAGGCATTTTTCTTTCCGCCTGTGGAAATAGGGTGAGCTGATACAGACACCGAATAATCGTAATAGCAATGTTTAACACGGCACATTTTGCTACTTTGATGTTAAATGCCAGATAATTAGCATGTATCTAACCTGAGAAATGTCGCGGATATATTTGCATACGTTTGGCATACGATAGCATGTCAGAATATGTGGTTTAGTTGCTGAGAAATACATTTCAAACACTTTTTCGTGTTAAGGATGATAAATAATCCAGGACATGTGGCAAAAACAGTATAGCACTGTATGATTTAGCGACTGACGATTATTATAGCGTATTCTTTATTGTGTTATGATCTTATTATATTACTGTTTGTATTTTGATGTTGATTTTGACAACTCTAATTGATCAAACTGAGAAATATTTACACTTTTAGGAAATTCATTTGAAATAAATTGACAGCACACACACTTCTGTTGTGCTTTAGATATAATTGTGTGGCTGTTAAAATAAAGTGCACTGAGCTGTACTGCTGATTCAATTCACACTAATTAATGAAAGAAAACACATCATACTGTCCTTTTTTGGATTACTTTAGATGCTCATGCACATGCAAGGTTGCCAATATTATCATTTTTATTTACAATCATAATTGTCAGGACACTAAATAAATTCATTTCTTTTGCATTCTCAGCTCTGCCCCGTCCTCCGACCTCTCTGATCGTCACTGAAACCACCGCCACCAGTGTAACTCTAACATGGGATTCTGGTAACCCCGAACCCGTATCCTACTATATCATTCAGTACAGGGCCAAAGTCTCAGACAACGGTTTCCAGGAAGTGGACGGAGTAGCCTCCACCCGCTACAGCATCGGTGGCTTGAGCCCGTACTCTGAGTATGAATTCCGCGTCATGGCGGTCAATAACATCGGCCGCGGGCCGCCCAGCGGGACGGTGGAGACCCGCACCAGTGAACAGGCGCCCTCGTCTCCTCCGCTGCGTGTTCAGGCCCGGATGCTGAGCGCCACGACCATGCTGGTGCAGTGGGAACCTCCAGAGGAGCCCAACGGACAGATACGAGGATATCGAGTGTACTACACGTCCGACATGCACTTCCCACTCAGCACATGGCAGAAACACAACACAGAGGACAGCAGCCTGACCACTATCTCCGGCCTGGTACCTGACATCACGTACGGCCTGCGCGTGCTGGCGTTCACGTCTGTGGGAGACGGACCACCTTCAGACATACTGCAGGTTAAAACACAGCAAGGAGGTGAGACATCTGCCATATCATTTATTGTTTAATGAAAGTGAGCACATGGTATAAATATCAGTGTTGTTCTAGTATTTAGTTCAGTATTTTTCATTATTAATAAGCTTTTTTATATTTTTATTTGAGTATTTTATTATTATTTAATTTTAATTGAATTAAGTTTTTAATACTCCATTAGATTTTTTGTAATTGTGTTATGTGCTTTTGTCATTTTTATTAGTTTTAGTTCTTTTAAAATTTACCGTTTATGTTTAATTTACTATAAAATAAAACTATGTTTTTTAGATATTGATTTTACCTTCTTATGTGTTTTTTAATGTATTAATAATAATAATATTTATTATTATTATAATTATAATAAATAATATATTAGTATGTATTTATTTATTATTTGCTAAATTTATAAATTTATTTGCTATTTATTTATAAATTGTATTTTATATATTTTTTTATATATTTTATATTTATATTTATATATTATTATAGTTTTTATTAAAATGATTATCTTTTATTTTTGTATTTTAATATTTTATTATTATTTCATTTTAATTTTGTTTTCAGTTTGTTTAAAAAAATGTGTTATCTGCATTTTTATTAGTTTTTTTTTATTATTATTACTGTTTAGGTTTAATTTATTTTTATTTCAGTATACTTTAATATATTTTTAGATTCATTTCTTAGAAAATTTGGTGCTTTATTTATGTATTCATTTATTTATTTTAATTTATATTTTATTTAAGCTTGTTAACAAAATGTTTTTTGTTTCTTTGTTTTTTAATCTGGTCGATATGGGCTGAGAAAAGATAATTCAACAACATATCTACATGAAGATTTTGTAATGTCAATATAATTGTGTGATTTAAGTGTATAGTAAGACAAACTCCATCTCTGACTGCAGTGCCGGCGCAGCCCACTAATTTTGAAGCAGAGGCCGAGCTGGACACCCGGATCATGCTGTCATGGCTGTGGCCCGTCCAGGATCAGATCACCAAATATGAGCTCACATACTGGGAAGCTGGCACTGATAACAAGGTAAAGGCAAAACACAGCTACGGTCACTGAATCTGTGTGAATGGCTACAGTAAGTTCACAATGATATTACTAGCATACATGCTATCTTTGCAGTATGCAGAATGCAAGTTTTTTGTATGTATGGAATACCTGGATAATTTACAGAATACAGTATAAAATACACAATATTAGCACACTATGCAATCATCTTAAACACATGACTGATCAGCCATATCAACTATGTTTTTTATATATATATTGAAATCATTTTGTCTTTTTTGTGGGCTAACAATAATAATATATATATTTTATTTTTATTTTTTTGCTTAAAAAAACTTTATTTTTTTATGCTGACTGGGCATCACTGAATTTACATATAAACAACAATATTTATATATTCCCTATATATATATACTGTATATATATATATATATATATATATATATATATATATATATATATATATATATATATATATATATTATTATTTTTTTATTTTTATTTTTGTTTATATTTGTATATTTTCAGGTGTGCTTTTGTCGTTTTTTATAAATATGTATTTTTAGATTTAATTTATATTTATTTCAACTTTAGTTTTGATCATTTTAGTATTTATTAACAGTGACAACACTGCATATTACAGTGCAGTTTGTTATATAATTCATACTGTTTCACAGATGAGAATCTGTATATACTATGCAGCATGCAGTTGTACACTAATAATGCATTCTGAACAGCTTGTGTGTGCCTCTCTTTGTCTTTTATCCATCACAGCACCATGTCATCTTTAACCCAGCTGGTTCATATGCTGTCGAAAGCCTGAAGCCAGACACACTCTACAAGTTTACTCTAGCCGCGCGCTCAGAGATGGGACTCGGGGTGTACACACAGCCCATAGAGGCCCGGACGGCCCAGTCCAGTAAGTGTCAACTGTTCATTAACTCAAACTGTGACCATCTTAGACTTTGACCAATTCAGTACTGGCTTAGTCACTCGGCTAAAGATTGTTAATAAGGTATGTTACTTTCCATATTTTTCCATTACTGCACCATATCGCTGACTTAAGAAACATTCAGTGCAGGTGTTTACAAATAAAATGCAAAGATTTGACCATCAAAACACAAAAATATCATCTTGAAATATTTACTACATTGGTACCCTGAATGCATGATTATTTTTTGGCTCGAGACACATTAATTAACATTATAAGTGGTTTAAGGAGACGGAGTGAAATGCTATAAAAGTGTAAACTAAAACGTCACCTTACATGTACTAAATGGTTATTTATCTCGCTTTATCGCCATACAAAAGACCCTGTGTTTAATAGAGCAGAGCAGCACTGGTGTCTGTTTCATACACAGCATCACTCCAGCTTTTGGGCATCAAGGTCTCAGATGTTCCTGGTTTGTGGTTCAGGTCCGTGTAGAGCTGAAGTGACCGTGGAGTGCGACACACGCTGATTGTTTGTGTTCTCGTGGCGTCAGAATGACGCAGTCAGTACGGCTTAATCTCTGTCCTCATCTTCCTCCGGCTCCAGAGAAATGGACTAAAGCTGAGATATTTATGACAGCTCCTCCGAGAGATCTCCTGCTCTTCAGAGCTATTTGTTAGACGTGTCAGCTTTGAGAGGTTTGATATAAGCCGCGGCTTGGTTCCCATAGAAACACTGGCTTTTTCTTTACGTCTCCTAGTCCGTCTTTTTTGTCCTAGCGTCTTTGAGTCGCTATCCTCACAGACCTGAGACACCAAAATCCCTCTGTCTTTCTGTCTCTGTAATTCTGTGCCAGATCCTAGTGAGCTGCCTCACTGCCTACATGAGCAGCTAGCTTATCAAGGGAGCATGTAGACTTTAATGGGCGACTCGTTTAACTCACTTCACACAGGACACAGGAAGTTTTTGAATGTTCATAGTGAAGTTAAGTCACATTTATCTTTGCATAGCACTTCACACAATACAGACTGATTCATAGCAGCTTCAGATTAATAGACAGGTTTAACAGGAAAATAACAGTTTAATGTTGTAAAAGGAATCATTAATGAAACAAAATCAATTTCAGCTATAAAGCAGCTGTGCAGAAGATAATACAGTCATTATTCAGCTTAATTCAGTTCAGATTTGGTTCTCATCTGATAGTGTGAGTGCAGTTAAATCAATAAAATTACAGGATATTAATTGTCTTTTAAACCCTGTTCATCATGTTTTTTTTCCTATGACTCATTTACTTTATGTTTTTGCTTAAAAAGCAGCAAAAGAGCAGCATGAACACTTTAAAGTCAGCATGAAACAAATTGTGATCATTTCTTCCCTGTTGTGACTTACATCAAAGAGAAATGGCTTCTCAATCTAGAAATAAATGTAGGGCGGGACTTGATTGGATTGATTGGATCATTGCCATTTGCTAATTGCAGCGATCACACATGAATTATAAAAAAATACATACAAAATTACGTGCATATTTAAATTAGTAAACACTGCAATAAAAATAAGAACTGTCCATTTAGATTTCATGGTTACTTAAAAAAAAAAACTAACTTTTTTCTTCCAAAGACATGGAAAACAGCATTTTAATATATAATTAAGATATAATATATAAATGGGATTTAATATATAATAGGAATAATTCATCCAAAAATGAAAATCATACAAATCTTTTTTTTTTTTTGACTAATTGAATGAGTTATTTCTGTAATATCCTGTCTAGGTAGGCAGCTCACTATGTTTGACCTTCACACCTCTTTATAGCTTTCTCTCACTTCATTCTCTCTCATTACCATCTGCTCCGTTTCTTTCCGTATTTAATATTCTTTTATTCATTGCTTTTTTCTTGCTGTCCTGTATTTTCTCCTCACTGACCAGTGTCTCTCTCGTCTCTGTTAAGTTTCTTCACTTTTCCTGTTTTATTTCATTCACACTTTCCTCTGCTGATACTTGCTCTCTTTCTTTTTCCTCACTCTCAAGTCTCTCTCATAACCATGTGCTTATATGTCCCTGTATTTATTCTTTTTTCTCACTATTTCTTTTCTTCTCAACTCCCACTTGTGTTTGTCCAGATGTGTGTCCAGTTTCTCTCGTCTCTGTTTAATCTTGTTTTCTCACCCATTTCTCCCACCTTTTCCCACACATTGTCTTTCCTCTCCTGGTTTCCTCAGTCCACAGGTGTAGAACATCTCATTCACACTCACAGATATGTTCCTTGATCTTCTGTGTGGAGTCGAACCTCTTATTTTACCTATTTTTCCCTCAGAAGCCATTTTCTGTCTGCTCTGCTGAACAAAACACAGGAGCGATGCAGTTTTCACATTTTCATACGTGCACCATCACTGATATCGTTCAGAAAAGCCCATATGTTATGTCTGCTGCTTCTTCAGTCAGAATCAAGGATTGCAGAGAGCCGTGTAATAATCCTACTATATATTGTTTTAGTTTGCCGTGTTCTCAGGATGGGATAGACAGGAGCAGCGGGATTTTCTGTGAACTCAAGTGATTTTAAAAGTAAATCGATAGAGCATCTCAGACACTAGACAGGCCATCAATCACTTCAATTACGTGTCTAGCCAAAGACAGTGTGTCAGACACAGTGTATCTGTTATCTCTGTCATACTTTCACAGATACAGAGTAGAAGTGAGCCATCAATCTCTGCTTTCACCTCAGAGCACAATATTTAGACTACAGTATATGCAGACTTTTAAAAAAAATTATAATAATGAGTATTCTCTCTTGTAAAGAAACTTTCCAAAATTAGTTTGACTCCGCAGCAGAAACTTAAAAAAACAAACATTTAAGGGGTTCTAAATTCTTTTGACTTTAGAACATTTCAAAATAGATGAATTTGTGTATCAGTGCTTTAAAGACCCCAGTAGGAAGCCCTGTTATTATTATAATTTAAATAAACTGTTTTCTATTGTGATGCATTTTTAAAATGTAATTAATTCCCATGTTGTCCCATCAGCATCATTCCTCCAGTCTTCAGTGTCACATGATCTCTCAGAAATCATGAAAATATGTTGATTTGTTGCTCAAGAAACATGTCTGATTGTTTAAAACTGTTGTTCTGCTTAGGTTTTTTGTGGAAAGCAGAATACATTTAGTCAAGATTCTTTGATGAATAGAAATAGGTTTTTTGTGGAACACTGTAAAATTCTTTACTTTAACTTTTGATCAATTTAATGCATTCTTGGTGAATTATATTAATACTCCCCCTCCCCCGCCCCCCATAAAAAATATTGACCCCAAACTTTTGAGCAATATCATTTAAATCAAAGCATCATTTAGTCTATTTGGAATAGAGTACACAGATTCTCATTTCTATGTGTGTTTGCCTGTATTTGCCAGTTTTGCAAAGGACCTTTATTTCTTTGCTAGCTGGTTGCATAAACTTGCTTAGACTGGATCTTAAGACATACAGATGCTAAGTGTATGCAACTGGTCCCAGCTCATGTGTTCCTGCACCCCTTTCCAGCCCCATCCGCCCCCCCACAGGAAGTGCACCTGATCAGTCTCAGCTCCACCAGCATCAAGGTGAGTTGGGCGGCTCCTCCGGCCGCCAGTCGCCATGGAAACATCGTCAGGTACTCTCTGGCCTATCAGGCGGAGTCGGGCGAGGACCAGCAGCGTCACGAGGTCAAGGACATCCCCGCGGATGTGTCCAGCTACGTGCTGGAAGGGCTGGAGAAGTGGACGGAGTACGTGGTGTGGGTCAAAGCGCACACGGATGTGGGGCCCGGCCCGGAGAGCAGCAGCACCCGCGTCAGAACCAAAGAGGATGGTAATGCTCGGCTCACGGGTGCTCTTCAGATCTGCTCTCCGTGTCTTCTAACTAGCAGCACTGAGTCTCAAACTCACCAGCACTAACTCTTCGTTCCGGGTTTCCTGACTGAACGGCATGAATCCACGCCTCCCTCTGCGATTCTCTCTCTTTCTTCCTTCACGCTGGAGGTTATTCCTGCTGTTCCTCACTCTTCTCTTATTAATGTGCACCAGACAGAGGAAGCGAGAGAGTCTCTATAGTGGAGTGAAAGTTCAGGACAGCGCTGAGGTTTTGTTCTGTGAGTCAGTCTTTGCTGTGCGATGAAAAGACTCAGAACGAGTGGGCGAACTGAGAGTTTCGGTGGGGTTCACAAACCTCATTGAGACACTCGCACACACCAACACGGACCTTTATTTAGAGAAGTCTTTTATAGATGGCTATAAACAAATATTACTATCCCATAGTTCATATGAAACAGGTAGAAAATCCCACAGATATATAAATGTTCAAAAGGCTGCATTTATTTGATGAAATACAGTAATGAAATAAATAGTAATATTGTGAAAAATTATTGTTTTCTATTTTCATATATTTTAAAATGTAATTTATTTCTATGATGCGCAGCTGTATTTTCAGCATCATTCCTCCAGTCTTCAGTGTCACATGATCTTCAGAAATCATGAAAATATGCTGATTTGCTGCTCAAGAAACATTTCTCATGATTATCAATGTTGAAAACAGTTGTGCTGCTGCATATGTTTGTGGAAACTGATATATTTTCTTTAGGATACTTTAATAACTACAAAAATCAAAAGAACAGTATTTATCTGAAATTGAATTATTCTGTCACGTCGTATATGTATTTACTGCCTCTTTTGATAAATTTATTGCATCCCTTTTAAATAAAAGTATTAGTTTCTTCGAACATGCACACACACACTCACTAAAACACCAACTTGTGAGCAAAAAAAAAACAACGGTATGAAATTGTTTAATCATTCTGATTGAAGAACATAAGTGACTCTTAAAAAGCAGGCTTTTAAAGATTAATTTGTGTTCTGAATAAAGAATAAGGAATAATGAGATTCATTGTTTTAAATTAGCATATCTAGTTTAGTAAGTCATGCTGTGCAACATTATTAAGGTGAATTTATAAGTGAGTTAATATCATACGTGCCCTGGGAAGTATTATAAGAATCAGTGAGTGTTTATTCTGTCACAAATGAAATGGGTTACAAATGGCTTAAATAAAACAGAAAGGCAGCACTAACACTGAAACTACCATTGCAGTCAGCACCGATAGACTGCTAAAAATGTGCTTCCAGGAAAAAGAGACTTATAGAGAGAGAAGAGAGGAGATGGGAAATCAGAATTTGATTGACAGGCTTAACAGACAAGGGACATGTCCTTCCGGCGTTCACCTGTCAATCAAACCGCTGAGCCCAGAGGAGACAGAAACGTGCAGCATTAAACAAGCCCCACATATGGACATATGGACAGAACACACACATGCACTTACACTCATGATTCAACTACATTTTTACATTTCATGAAGGTTAAAAAAGTGGTGTTTGCTCATGCAAAACTTTCCGCTAAGATGCTAGGATGTTAGCTGTCAGGGTGTTCAGGGAAGTTGCTAAGTGGATATTCACTGGCCCAAATCTAATCTCTATGATGCTATCTAAATATGAGTCCAGTTTCTCCTTCAGTGCATGCTAACATTCTTTTTCTTTTTCGTTATTACTTTATTTTAAAAATGATGCATTAGATTGATCAAACGTGACAGTACTTTATATAGGCTCGTTTTAAAATAGTTTTTGTACAAATGATCAATTTGTTTCAATGTTCAGCAGCACAACTGTTTTCAACATTGATAATAATCATGTTTCTTGAGCAGCAAATCATCATATTAGAATGGTTTCTGAAGATCATGTGACACTGAAGACTGGAGGACTGATGCTGAACATTCATTACAGAAATACATTACTTTTTAAAATATATTCAAATAGGAAACAGTTATTTTAAATTGCAATAATGCTTCATAATATTACCGATTCCACTGTATATTTTAATCAAATAAATGCAGCCTTGGTGAGCAGAAAAATCTTTTGAACAATGTTTTTTTGATGGCTGATTGCTCTGTTGTTGATATACACTGCTAGATTGTTCTGGATTGTTGTTTCTGTGCTATTCTGGTCTCTAGATATAGCTTGAATCTTTCCTGCAATTTAAGTCTGTGGAATGTTTTACCGTCTGCAGAGCAAAAAATTGTACGAGTGATTGCTTAAAACAGTAATAGTAAATCGTATGTGAGTCTATATTGAACCAAGCATGAGCAATAGTGATAGTGATGCTAAGCTTAGCAAGGAACAAAACTCTAAACCAAAGATTCATGCAGGCCTGGGGCTGTTGATGCCCTTGACTTTGAAATTTCATTTCAGGTGCTTATGGAGGGTTATTAATCAGAACAAAATTAGATAAATCAAACTATTGAGTTTTCTTTTGCATATTCTGGTGAGAATAATGCGCTGCGGTGGCTGATAAGGCTTTAAACGGCGCTGACTGAAAGGTGCAGGTGCAGACATTGATGTGTTTTTATCTGAAAACTTTTCCATCGGTTCTTCTTGCCTTTTCCGCCCATTCAGAGAAGCTCGCTAACATCCATATTCATCGAGCAGAACTGATCCCAGACAGAACAGAGTGGTTTTTTTTTTATTTCTCAACCTCTTAACGTGTGTATTCTCACAAATCAAAGCACACACTTTGGTTTGAGGCATTCATAGTTTATTCACCGCAGTTATGAATGTCCTTTACGCAGGAAAGCAAAGTGCCGTGCTGCTGGTTGAATGAGTAGTTTGAGCAAGGTCACATCACACAGGATCTGAATACATGCTGTATTCTCACACAGATGTATTGTACCTGCCCATGTGTTGAGCTGCATATTAGCAGCTTGTGTAGACCAGGTCCTGTTTTCACATTTCCTGCATGAGGCTGGGCTGAGCCTAACTCTCAGGTGATCTCTGATATTTATGATTTGAGCTGGAGTTGGAGTGGCATGAAGTGGCTGTGAGCAGCGAGGATAGTGTGAACCCGTCCTGTCCGGTTCATCTCTCTGTCGGCATTTCCATGGAGACATGGTGAGAGAGCGAGAAAGACGGCGGATTCAGACATCAGGATGGAGTATAAGCAGACGAAAGATTTGAGGAGCAAAATCTGCGTTTTCATCTCTCAGAGGAATGTTATGCATTTAATATGAGTTAAACTCTATCAACAGCACATCAATTACCACAGAACAGAAATGAGACTTCTCAAAGGTTTTCTATTGTTTAGAAATTCTGTTTAATGCACTCTCATTAAATAGCTGTCACTGTGGCAGAACCCTAAGGTAAAAAAGCTGAAATGCACATCTTTACTTTATTTACCCCTAAATGGTACATAGTACATTAAATATATCAATATTATTCTTTACAAGAATATGATAGTATCCAAAGTCTAAATGTTAGTCACATTTTTAAAGGGTACACAGTACTAGGACATACATTTTTAAATTGGTTAATTAATACTGCATAATTCTATATATATATTAAAAAATAAAAATAAAAAGGCCACAAAAGGGGTTCTCAACCAGGGGCCCCAAAAATGGCTTAAAATTGTTTAAAATAACAAGCCATATTATTATATTATATGTAAGTGGAATTTTTAAAGAATGATTTGTAGACCTGGTAAAGTAATGGAAATTGATTTTTTTTTTTTTTAAGTTGAACTTAAGTCATTTACATTGAATATATATATATATATATATATATATATATATATATATATATATATATATATATATATATATATATAATATGGATTGCATGGAAATTGGGATGTTATATGGATGAAAATTGCTATTTGTCAATAAAAAATAATAAAAACTAGAAAAGTCATTGGTAAAAAGTGTAAACAATGAACAACATTATGTTGTTGTGATTATTCTATTTAATTATGATGCTTATTTAGAATAATTATATTAATTATAAAGATCATTATTTTGACATATTTCCGCTCTGTAAATGAAACTAATTAAAAAATACAGAGTTTCAAAAGAGTAATGACAGTAACTGAACATAAATGCTAGTGTGATAGAGATCACTCACTGGTCTGTGTAAAGTCAGATGCAATTTTTCAACAGTGTCAAGAATGCATAAGTAAACTTTCACATGAAATGTGCAAGACTGAATTATTCATTTAGCTTTCAACCCCCTGCAATGCTGGCCTAGTTTACTCCATTGTAAGTTCCAACCTTTTCCCCAGATTTGCGTCTGTGGTAATTGACATTATGCTGCAAAGGGTGTCGATTGAGCTGAACTTGTATTAAACTTGCACAAACATGCTGTTAAAATTGACCGTGTCGATGTTTGGTTCCAGTCCAGATCACACATCTGCAAAGGAGCATGATATTTTGGTTTATCTGTTTTCAGGCATTGACTTTTCTCTCATCTGCAGGTCAAGGCTGAATTTCAGCCAGCGCCAAGACATTTATACAGTTAAATGACTCCAATTAAGCACAGCCTGTTTTGCTGACGTTCAGCACTCCATAGATCTTCTGCGCTTGAGCTGTTACTGCTGGGATGGGATCTGGTTATTAATCTCTTAATGCTGTGCTTTTTAACCTTCACTCCTGTCTTCCCTCCCTTCACTGCTTCATCTATTGACTATCAATTGACTGTCATTAACATCTACTGAACTGCTGCTCTTTTGCACTCAAGTCAGCCCAAACTCCTGGGGGAGCTGAGCTGGCCGGGAGCGTTATGTGGGTTTGGTGAAGCCTGTCTCCCAGACTCTCAATGCAACACATTTGTAATTGTGAAATGCATGTCACAAGGATAATTCAACCTTGTCATTTTAAACCTGAATGACATATATTTATACTGATTGTTTCCATGCAATTAAAGTTTATGATGACCACCAAGCTCTAAAAAGGCACAAAAGTGTTTTATTATTATTATTTTTATTTATTTTTTATTATTATTATTATTTTTATTGAACAAAAAGCTGGTATTTCCGTCTAAATTATTTCATGAGTGCTTTCATGATGCATTTATTTTTGGAGTGTGAATATTCTTCAAAACAAAGAAAGAACGTCTTAATGCTGAATGCTAATTTGTGAGTGAACTATCCTTTAAATTTTTGTAGGCTTTGTGTATTTAAGAAATGTAATGTCTGAAGTGAATTATAGAGGGTAGATAACTGCATACCTACTTTATTATTAAAAATAATAATGTTATTTCATTTTTTATTTTATTTTTACATATTATTTTTATTGTTATTATATATATTGTATTGTTTTATTGGTTTACCCTTTTCCCAGAATCAGACTTTTAATATTAATATAGGAAAAATATAAAAATATTATTATATAATATAAATAATTAATTATTTTTATTATAATTAAAATACCATAAATATTTAATTTTTACATCAACGTAAATAGATTTTATTTTGTAATAATATTTGAAAACTGTCCTTTTTTTAATTTAAAAATGTTTTCTTGTATGTTAACTTCTTGAGAAATATAATGTCTAAAGTTGATTACAGAGAGCATATTTTTAGCAGTACTAAACGTTGTACAAATGTGTTGGCTGTAGCCTGGGAGCAGGTCTTGTGGGGTCTGTACCTTTAAATGACCTGAGTGTGTTTCGGTGTGTGATCGAGCTCTAAATGTTTCTTCTCTGCCTCCCACAGTGCCTGGCGCCCCTCCACGCAGGGTTGAGGTGGACAATGTGAACTCCACGGCCCTGCGGGTGTCCTGGAAGCCTCCTCTGCAGCAGAAGCAGCACGGACAGATCCGCGGCTACCAGGTGGTTTACTCACGGCTGGAGAACGGAGAGCCGCGCGGACAGCCCATCATACTGGACGTGGCCCTGCCCGAGGCACAGGTACTCACAGAGAGAGAATAGAAAATGTGCAACCAAGTCACATTGTATATGGATCCCCAGATTATGACAAAAAATTTATTGAATATGTCCTCATATTCACCTCTTTGATAGATATACCGTATTTTTCGGACTATAAGTTGCACTTCTTTTCATAGTTTGGCTGGTCCTGCGACTTATAGTCAGGTGCGACTTATTTATCAAAATTAATTTGACATGAACCAAGAGAAATGCACTAAGAGATCTGAACCAAGAGAAAACATTACCATCTCCAGCCGCCAGAGGGCGCTCTATGTTGCTCCTGTAGTCTACTCTGAAGACATAGAGCGCCCTCTCGTGGCTGGAGACGGTAATGTTTTCTCTTGGTTCTAAATAAATGCGACTCATGTTTTTTCCCTCGTCATGATGTACTTTTGGACTGATGCGACTTATACTCAGGTGTGACTTATTGTCCGAAAAATACGGTACATATTTTTTTAATATATTTGTCCTTTCTCAATATAAACTTTTTTTTTTAAGTTCCTATCGACTCATTCCAACTGAATACATTTGTGCTGTATACATTTTAAATAGATGCATTTCAACCACAGCTCAACCACATTTTAACGCAAGCAAGTTGATACATAAAATGTTACTGAATGCATAAAATGTTAGCAGTCATCTCAATCTGACCAAAATCAGACAAAAGTGAAGTGGGAAGAGTTTTATTCATAAAAATATAATTCCAGCTTGCAGAGGGATGATCCGAACTCAGCGAGTGTTATTCAAATGAAGTTAATATTAATATATATATGTATTTGAGAGGAATTGGTTTTTGATTAAATGGATCAGGAGCTGTAGTGTGCTCTAATCCTTGCTGAGTATTGATGGAGAGCTGCTGTAGGATTGTTATTCAGTGTTTAGCTTGCAGGAGCATGCCGACTCTCTGACTCCAGGTGTCTGTCTCTCAGTCAGCCTGCTTTAGTGTGTGTGTGTGTGTGTGTGTGTGACAGGGAATTACACTACATGCATGACTTACAGCATGCGTGATGCTAAGAGACCTGTGCCTCATGAGTGTCAGAACTCAAGGAACAGAACGAGACGTGAGTCAAACTGCAGGAAAGTTTGGATGCATCCTAGAAGGATCTGCCTCGTCTACCTCGTCTGTCGTTCACATACACTCTTTTTGGGTTTCCTTTCTCCCTCGCAGCAGATAAACACACACCTCTTGATCCATTTGTCAGCTGCATTCCTGTCTTATCTGTGCGGAGATGAGGAGTCTTGAGCAAGATTCTTGCATCTCTGCACATTTGTTGTTATTATCAGATGCACACATTCACTCATGCAAACCTAAAGTCATTAGTCGTCATACATGGACATCTATTTGTCAAACTAACTTGACAGTTTGTGTAGATACATTTACACATCAGTCACGCAGTAGAAACTTATTGCATGTTGACTGCTAATCTTGATTCACTTTATTAGCATGACAAAAACATGACATTTATGTTGGTGAAACAGTGAGTATAGTAAAATAACAGTAGTACAAATGATGTCTACAATTATTAGTATCATTATTATCTTATTATTTCCAAGTTGTTTTACTTACATAACTTTACATAATTAATTTTTCTATTTAATTTATTTTATTATAAAAACATTAATTCATTAATTTAAAAACAACCATGGGTTGAACAAAGTGCTGAAAGGGCATTAAAAGACAAATAAATGAATAAACAAATTAATTAACAAACTAAGCTATAAAACATTTGGCAACTTTTGAAACAATAACACACGTTTTAAGCCATCATCACCTGCTCAAATAAATAAGGTTCAAACATAGTTTGGGAAACAGAAAGAGAAGGCACCATATTTATATGAATTTATATAATTTTTGATTAATACAATCTGTTTGTGTCATTTGCATCACAACCAATAGTTTTGGCACTTTTTTTGTTCAAAGGTTAGTGTTCTTGGTTAGGAAGGAAACAACAGTTAAGGTAAAAAGCATGTGATCAAATGAAAAATAAAAACACAATATTTTTGTTGTGGCAAAGTTTCCAATTAAATTATTTCAAATTATGCAAAAGTTGGGAAATTATATTTAATTTTTTGTATTTAGATATACAATAAAATACTGGTTATGATGATTTAAATGCTATTAAATACAAAACTTAATTTGAGACATGGTGGAAATCACATTTGAAATGTATTTTCTAAGAGTCTACAAGTTCAAAAGTGCTCCTCATTGGATAAATATTGTGAAATAAATAGGGCCGGGACTTTAAAACGTTAATTGAGATTAATTAATTACACAAAAAATAACGCGTTAACTAAGATTAATTTATTACAGAAAAAAAGATTCCCGCATTTTTAATAACTTATTTTTGCACCGCGGAACGTTTCTCACTGGATGAGTTTCGGCGGACCAATTATACTGAAGCACCAACTAGCGTTCGCATATCACCGCAGCTCATCGAGTCTCAAGTATCACCTCAACGCAAAACATATAGCAGCTAGCGTGGACTTTACACTTTATGTTGAACTATGTATTATTTTGTTGGTGCAGCAGTTTATGTTGAACTCTTTATTGTTTTGGCCAAGGTTATTGAGAGTTGGACTTAGTATGTTATGGCCTCTGAAGCAACAGAGAGATGTTTTCTAATAGTCAGGGTTTCCAATGTTCTGAATGTAATTGAAAGTATTGTGTTTTACTTAAAAAACTCTTTACAGAAGGTTCCAGCACCTATAAGCTACCTGAATTTCTGAAATGTACTATTTCTAAATTGTTTCTAAATATGCTATTGCTACACGTCATGGCAAAAATTGCACTGGTCTGCTAGACTTGGTTGAACAAAAATAAACAATATTTTGTTGCTTGAGCTTATGTATTTAGTCATTATTCAATGGTATACTATAAATCCATGTGAAAATAAATTTCTTCTCACTGTTCACAGGTAAAATATTTATATGCGATTAAAATGCGATTAATTTCGATTAATTAATTACAAAGCCTCTAATTAATTAGATTAATTTTTTTAATCGAGTCCCGGCCCTAGAAATAAACTAAAGTAAGATGATAGTGAGTGAAAACAAGCAATTTGACATAAAATACATCATTGGCAAAGGAAAAATGAATCAAACAGTAGTTATTATAAGTAAAGATGATCAAATCTCCATCATCATCTCAGTATGTGTTCTTCTTTTGTGTAATGAAGGCGAGCTGCGCACCGGAGCCTCTCCATATTAGAATCGATAAGGAGCAGTTGGTTTGCTCGTTCTCTGTTCTCTGGGGAGTGGAGATGAGATGAACACTCGTACATCACTTCCACGCGTGATGGATTGAATCTGTGCAGCGTGTGCTGAATCATTCTGAGTGACCCGTTCTGTCAGTCTCAGAGGCGGATGACTGCTCTCTCATGCCACCCATGCACTCACATCTGACTGCCATGTCCTTGTCTGAAAGATAAGAAGTGGCTCTCGGCTGTCCGTCCTGATGAAGTCTGTCCAGCAGTTATGCTCCACGGGCGTCATTTCTCATCACACTCCTAAAAACAGAGTAAAGCCGCATCTGGGCTGGAGTTCAGAGTTGTGACTGAAGGTAAAACACGCTAAGATTGTGTTTAGCACTAATGTGAGCAGTTTCTTTTAATAAGCTGGCATTTTGCCCACTCTCCCTTGACTAATTAAAAAAATTAACAGAGTGATGTGAAACTTTAAGGCGTCATGGTTATAAACACACTGCTACATAAAGCCTTGATTAGATGCTGCCTCCCAGGGCTTCATGGGAGTTTATATGGCTCTAATATAGTTACTGTCCATTTATTTTTAACTAAAAGGTTAAGCAAACAGCCCTTGTCTTACCAAGAATCATTTTGGCTAAATGGCCATTTTGGACATTTAAAAAAAAGAAAACTTATGAAATAAATTCTTCATATTGTTGTATTGGGCTCAGTTACTGTGACTTGACTTAGTTCACGGAGGTTAATGATGACTTGCCTTTGCTCATGAAGATCATTGGTGACTTGACTTTGCCCATGAAGATCATTGGTGACTTGACTTTGCCCATGAAGATCATTGGTGACTTGACTTGGTTCCTGGAAATCAACGGGGACCTGATCAACGGTGACCTGACTTGACTCTGGAAAGTCGACGGTGACTAGCCCTGACTCTGGAGGGTCCACTGGGAACTGACTCGACTCTGGAGGGTCCACTGGGAACTGACTCGACTCTGGAGGGTCCACTGGGAACTGACTCGACTCCTGAGAGTCCACGGGAACCTGACCCGACTCCTGAGAGTCCACCGGAACCTGACCCGACTCCTGAGAGTCCACCGGAACATGACTCGACTCCGGAGAGTCTACGGGAACATGACTCGACTCCGGAGAGTCTACGGGAACATGACTCGACTCCGGAGAGTCTACGGGAACATGACTCGACTCCGGAGAGTCCACCGGAACCTGACTCGACTGCGGTGAGTCCACCGGAACCTGACTCGACTCCGGAGAGTCCACGGGAATCTGACTAGACTCTGAACTGTCTGTGGAGACCGAGGTGCCTTGGCTTCGGGCACTGTCTCGGCCTCCGGAACAGCATCGGTCACCGCCTCGGTCTCCAGAACAGCATCGGGCACCGCATCGGGAACGACCTCGGGCACCGCCTCGGCATCGAGCACCACCTTGACCTCCAGAACAGCATCGGGTACTGCCTCGGCATCGGGCACCACCTCGGTCTCTGGAACAGCATCGGGTACCACCTCGGGCACGGCAGCGGCCCGCTCGGGAACGTCCTCCTGGATGACAGGGGCCCGCTCGGGAACGCTCTCCAGGTCTTGAGGAACAGTAGGCGTCCGTCTCCTCGTCCTCCGTCCTCTATGACGGCGAATCGGTGGCACCTGGACTGGCGACTCAGGCGTTGAGTCGGCCATCTTGTGCTGTGGCGCTGGGCTGGCGGCCATCTTGTGCTGTGGCGCTGGGCTGGCGGCCGTCTTGTGCTGTGGCGCTGGGCTGGCGGCCGTCTTACAGATAGGAGCTGGATACGTTGGGGAAGTAACCTCCAGAAACAGTCCTTTACCAGATCCTCATCCCCAGGCAAAAGGTGACTATACTGAATGAAATCCTGCACAAAGAGCTCAATTGGTCTACCATATTGAAAAATGGAGCATAGCACCTTTATAGGGTTGCATGAACTGTTAGCTGACTCCATACCTGGTCTGGGGTTCAAGAAAGCTGCTGGATCCTGGTTTGGCGAAGTCTTCTGTAATGATGAGACAGAGAGGTTCGGATCCACATGCAGAACTTTTAATGAGATTGGTCAGACAGACAATGATCAGCAACGGCGTCAGGTATATAGGGATAACCAGAATCGAAAACAGGAACAAGCAGATGTCGGGGGCAGGCAGCAGAGAATCAGAGTCGGTATAAACAATCCAAAGGTCAGGTACAGAGAGATCAAACACAAGGGAAACGCTCCGAAATGACAGACACAGCAAATCAAGACTTCGCAGTGAGTGAGAGTGAGTGTGCTGCTTATATGTGTGTGTGTAAATGATGTGCAGGTGTGGCAGGGTGATTGTGATGCAGTGACTTATGGGTAATGTAGTTTGGGTGTGGTGCAACAGTATGAGAGGTGCTAGTGTCCAAGTGACATCTGGTGGTTGATGGGTGGAATGGTCCTGAGTGGAGTGCCCTCTACTGAAGCTCATGGGCACTCCATCTAATGATCGTGACAACATCTCAGAGGATGATTCAAGTAAATGTTAATATTAAAGGTGTTCATCTGAGAAAAGGCTCATGAACTGATGAACTAGAGAATAAGACATTCTATGTGGCAGGTTTTCCTGTGGTTTTAAAAGTCTTTTTGGCTGTAACTGAAAACTTTATATTTGGTTCAGAGTTTGATGTTTGGACTGGTCTGACGGATTCAGACGGTGCATTGCTTTGTCTCTAGCGGCCTTTGGAAGATGCTTATGTCGGATTTGATTCTTACTGAAGGAAGCTCTCTCTGGATTGAGTTTAAGACGGATACAGGAGCGTTTTGGTACAGGACGGTGATGGGCGGCTGCTTTTTGTTTTCATACCTGAGGACCTTGAAGATCTCCTGCATGTGAGAGAGAGAGAGAGAGAGAGAGGAGAGCTGTGAAGCATGAGGCACGTCTCATCAGATAAGACATGCTGTCAAAGTCTGATCTATGTCTCCTTCAGCACAGGAGAGAGTGTGCACGGTGACCCGGTCACTGTGAGGGAGAGAGAGAGATCAGGAGACAGAGATAAACTCAGCCAAACACACAGAGCTTCTTCATGTAGGTGGAGAGGAGCAATCTGTAGTAAACAGGACTATCTTTTCCATACAGGGCGGCATAATGGTCTATACTGTATAAAAGGATAGAGCATGGTGGGCAGTGTTTTTTTTACAGGGATTCAATGTGTGTGTGTGTGTGTGTGTGTGTGTGTGTGTGTGTGTGTGTGTGTGTGTGCTCTTGTTTTTGTGTCATATAAGGACACAACTCTGTATAATGACATGGGTATGACACAGGTATTACAAGGAGAGGGTGTCTTATGAGGACATAACCCATGTCCCCATTTTTCAAAACACTTCATACAGAATGAATTTTATTGAGAAAGTAAAAATGCACAAAGTTTCCTGTGAGGGTTAGGGTTAGGTGTAGGGTGACAGAATATACAGTTTGTACAGTATAAAAACCATTACACCTATCGGATGAACACACTTCTTACAAAAACAAACGTGTGTGATAAGATCTCTTAATGCTGCCACAGATAGCAATGATATTAAATGGAAAATTTTAAACCTAGAAACAACGTAGATAGATAGATAGATTCTCATTTTGAGATGCAAACTCTGAATTTTGAAAGTTTATATCCTGCAAAGGTCAGAATTGTCAGATATAAAGTCACAATTGCATTATAATGTATTAAAATAAAACATTTGTGGCAGAAACAAGCTTCAATAGTGATTAGCTGTGTAAAGTGTGCAAAAACCGTCTTTGTAGTGTATGTGCGCAGGCTGCTGACCGCTGTCTCCTAGCATGCGTCTGGCATTAGTCTGAGCAAACCAGCTCTCGGGAATCCAACTGTGATGAAATATGAGCGAGAGAGCGTTGGCATCGGGTCATGCTAATGGAAGCTTTTATCAGCTCAAAATGAAGGCTGAGACTCAAACAGAACATGACCCTCAATGTGTGCCGACTGATATAACAATTTAACAGCACAAATAGTTTGCGTGGCATCATATATCATCATTTCCCTCATATTTGCCCAAGCCTGAAAAGCAGTCATGTAGCGTCTTGTCCACTCTGAGGAATGTCTGATGTGACATTTCTCAGCTCTCTTGGAGCTTATTGTGAAGAGGCATCAGTGTCAAAGTCAAATGACTTCTCATCTTCATCATAAGAGAGAGAAAAAGCACTCAAACTCCAGACCTGTCGCAGCTGAAGGCACTTTGCATCAATATGATACATTTTAGTGTCTCGTGACATTTGTAAAACCATTAGAGGCACAAATCACATTTTCTTTTGTATAATCTAACATATGTATTAGCCTGAAGAAGTAGATTTTTTAAAGCACTCTTGATGCTCTAGTGCAAAAAAAGAAAAAAGAAAAAAAAATGTTTAATCGTGACACAAGAAGTGACATCATTCAGACAGAAGTTAATCGCAAAAGTTGGTATAGTTAGGCTACAGAAAAGTAATTTTTCTTAAACATTTATTTAGCATATTACATTTTTTACAGAAAGACATGATTTTTGCTTCTGTATTTTCTTTAAACAGTTAGGGTTAAAATAGAGTTTCAACTGAAATATGCTGGCCTTTAGCCTATGTGAAATGCATTAATGCAATGATAATTTACCACATTCATGACTGATAAATCTGTGTAGTAAATCAAAAGAGTCAGTTATTGCAGCAGGTGACATCACATGATATATATATATATATAGCTGTGTATATAAATACATAAAACAAACACCAATAAAAAGACAAACACACAAAACAAATTTAATGATTCTTAAAACTAAAGAGCTAATATAAAAAATTAATAAATAGTATTTAAGTTATAATAAAATAAAATAGATTTTTTTTTTTATTATTATTTTTATAATTTGTTTATAATTTTTTTGTTTAAACTTTGTTAAAAATAGAAAAAGAAATTGGAATACGAATTGCAAGGCTTATTTTGTTCTCTGCCTGAAACATTTTTGATCAATGTCATGAGAAATCTCTCATATGTATCTCAGCAGTTTCTCATCTCACAGCTGTTTTTGAGATGTTTGGTGGTTCAGACATTGCAACTATAAGATTATTGAAGAACCAGAGCACATCTTCCCTGTATGACTGGATGTTTGTGATGCTGAAACACATTACAGGCACAGTAAACATCTACAGACATGCGCAGATGCACTGGCACATAAACACACGCGTGTGCTAGTACATGCAGTTCATAGACGTGCAGGATCAAGTGTAGAAGTTCATCTACAGTTTATAAAAGATGAACAAAAAGAACATCTATAAAACATCTATAAAAGATGATAAAATACAGGTATAAAAGGTACAAAATGCACTTATGCCAACACATGCACACTTCAAGGGTTTATGGAGACTCAAAAAGGACCCAAATGCAGGAGACATGAAGCACTCAGACTTTATTTGTCAGACTCCGAGCTCTAAAGGTCGTGAGATCGCATAATGAGGAAAGACTAGTGACTGCAGTCTAATTTGTAAGGTTTATGACATCCAAACTTTGAAAGATGTCACCCAAAATCTATCAAATGAGGTGCAAAACTGGAGACTCACATTCGTGTTTGATGAGAGGCTTGTCCCATCAACGTTGAACAGAAACCTTTTGTCTTGCTTTAGCGTTCTCATCCCTCTGTGTTTTTGTATTCGCTGTTTTATGATTGTTTAATGCATTTTCGTAGCGTCTGAAGGCGGTGTGTATTTTATTTGCTGTTATGGAGCAGAATATAAATCCCTCCATCAGTGGAGAGATGGCAGCGCTTCATGTGCATCTGGGGGAAGATAAAGTGTTGACTGAATATGCAGCTGCCATATAAAGAGGAGAAATCACCCTGCTGCCCTCAGACGTGTGCAGGAAGTGAGGCTTTGACTGGCAGACAGCGGGCTCTTTCAGCCTTGTGTGTGTGTGTGTGCGTTTGTGTGTGTGTGTGTGTTTGAGGGGAATAAGGGGGAAAATGTAATCCATGAGCGAGGTGCTGAATAAGCAGATATCCTCTAACCTCTGAAGGTGAAACTTAATCTCTACTTACTGACAGAGGGGCTAAATCATCAGCGTGTGTGTGTGTGTGTGTGTGTGTGTGTGTTACTACCCATATAACCATTTACGCTCTTCACTGCCCAATTTGACTCTTTCTGGGCGTACACACAACCCTTTATGTGGTGCAATGATGGCTTTGGATGCTAACACTATGATATAGCAATGTAGGACATTTATGTGTGTGTGTGTGTGTGTGTGTTATTCAAAGGTTTGAAATCAGTAATATTTTTAATGCTTTTTGCAGTCTCTTCTACTCACCAAGGCTGCATTTATTTTATTTACTAACAGAAATAGAGTAAAAACATTAATATTGTGAAATGTTTAAGAATTTAATATTACTGTTTTCTATTGTTATATGTTGTAAAATTCATTTCATTCCTGAATTTTCAGCATTATTACTCCAGTCTTCAGTGTCATATGACCCTTCATCCATTTTGTATTATTATCAATGTTTAAAACTGTTGAATTGCTTCATATTTTGGTGGAAACTGTGATATATTTTTCTCAGGATTCTTTGATGAATAAACAGTTTAAAAGAAGAAGAATAAAAGAAAAAAATGTCACTTTTGATCAATTTCATACATCCTTGCTGAATAAAAATATTAACATTACTTTTATATGAGCAATGCATATTTTTCCTCATTTATTCTTCAGTTGTCAGACATTGACACAAAGACTGGTCTACTATTAGCTGAATAACAATGCACATTGATTTCAGATTTACCCAGCACTAAACAATAGCTGCTCACTGTACATGTCCATCTGATGAAGTTGATGGTTCAGCTGCAGTATCGCACACAAAATGAAGTGTGTGTGTGTGTGTGTGTGTGTGTGGGCATACGGCAGGAATACGCCTCCATCTGCCTCGTGAAATACTGCGTGTGTGTTGTGATTATAGACGGGAGACTCACAACTCCTTCATTCTCGCTCTCGGTCTGTTCAAGTGCTCTCAGCGATGGTTTTTTGAATTGGTGTTCTGCCATCGGGGAATGAATTAACATCTTTATGAAATCTCACACAAATGGATTTGTCACTAAAATCTTTTAGATTTATCTTCCCTCATCTCTCTGAAGATGAGAGCTTGCACCCTGAAGAGCCCGTATTTATCCTACACAACTCAAATGCATCACTGCTGTCTCTCTCTCTCTCTCTCTCTCTCTCTCTCTCTCTCTCTTTCTCAATCTCTTGTCGAATGGGAGCTTTATTTTCCATTGAATAAAGTTGTTGATTTTACCTGAAGCTCTGCTGTTTAAGCAGAAGAAACTTTTGATTAATATCTGGCTGGCTTTGATCCAATAATGAGTTCCTGGTCTGTTTTGAAAGGGTCACTGAAATAATTCTGAATATTACGTGGATTTTGTCAGTTGTTTTTGCAGGATAGATAGATAGATCCAGTAATCACAAATTGCTGTCGAAGTATTTAAAAGCCATTGTTCAGAAGATGTGTGACTGAGATGTGCAGAGCATAATCTCGTCTTCTGATGCTGGCAGCCTGTATCTCTCTTCCTGTGTCCTACATATTTATAGATGCTGATGTGCATCTATGCCCTGTTAAACCTCTCTGTCTGTGTCTGAGCCGTCCCTCCGTCTCTCTCTGTTGCCTTTTCTTCTTTATTAATGAGTCGTGACAGTGATATCACTCTAAACAGATAGAGGCGTCTCTTTCGATGGTGGTCGGCTCTGGTAAACTCTGTGTTGCCAAAGGCAGTCTATCTATCATGCCTTAATGTGAAATGTTGAAGTCTTCCCACTTTTCAGGACTCAATGACTCCCCCAAACACATGCCAGAGATAAGACGGACTAATCGAAACAGGAAATAAAGCAAAAAGCAAATGCAGGTTTTACGAGAGGCCATGGTGCAGCTTCAAACTGGCATTTAAACGCTATACATGATTGACATTATTCACATTTCCTCTGATCTCCTGCAAGAGAGAGTCTGGAATCGTGTGGCTAGCTGAGAAGTGATAATTAAAGTCAATGTGCAACTCAGTTTGCAACCTATTTTACTTCTGCACGATGATGCATTTCCAGGATAAACCGGATATTCAATGAAAGAAAATGGATGGGATTTTATCCATTGTAAATGGATTAGATCATGAAAAGTGGGAAATACTTGCCATTTCCTCGTAATTATTTGTGTAATTAACAAGCTATGTCTGAGTGAAAATAGTTTTTAGAGTAAATCCCATACCAATTTTTTCCAGTGTAATAAAAATATGTTCTATTTTGATTTCATATTGATTTAAGGATGCTTTTGGTTAACAGTTAGAGCAATAATGAGTGTTTCTTATGTTGGTGAGGATAATTTGCTGTTTGTTTGCTTGTTTCACCGTGTCTGTTTGCAAGGAGTCATGGTTGATAATAAGCATGTGCAGAAAAAAAAATGAAATTTATTCAGTCTTCAAGTATTTTACAATTTCAGAGACATCTTTATGTACAGAATTTGAGCTTGAACAAATGTTGGTTTGGTGGATGTTGTCTACTACAAACATCTGAGTATGTTTGGTATTTTTCATTCCTACAAATACATGTGGGAGTGTTTGTAACATTTGTAACTTTTTCCGGATTTACATTTCTTTTTATGATGCTAAAGTTCCCCCTGAAAAAGCAGACTGCAATATGTCATACATCCATATTCAATAGGAAGATATTCAGTAGGGTTTTGGCAGATATTCGTGGCCTCCTGCCGTTCTTCCACCCACTGAAACAAACCCCTGCATCAGTTTTCTTTATTCTTGCACTGTTGTTCTTGATATGACCATTCTTAGATGCTTTGATGGGTTTCCTGTGTTTGTTTTATCAAGTGTAGCAGCTGGAGTCTTGTCAGAGGAAACCAGATCTACATGAGCAGTACTGGCAAACCTGCTTGTAAAATGAATAAAACTAGAATTAGAAAATGATCTAGACCTCGGGGAATAAAAACACATTCACATTAGGCACCAATCACATCATACATCCAACATGCTGTAATAATGTAGTCTTTAAAGACGCTTCCATAGTCTCCTTCAGCCCTGCAGTGAATGAACTCAAAAGAAAATATCTAAAAGAGCCTTTTATGCTTCAAAAAAACCTGCATTGATTCTAAATTAAATTAAGTGAAAGTACTTGAAACATTGCATGCAGAACGAGTGTGGATTTGACCATTATCCTTGAATTATAAAGACACAAAGCAAGCAGTTTAATTCTGAAAACATCTTGCCACTTATTGACCACAAGAAAACATGATTATATCTTCATTTAAACCCCAGACAAAATAAAACTCAGCATTGTCTGGCTCTAAAAAGATTTGATGTGACTGATAGGAAAGTCAGAAGCACCTTGACTTGACCAGGCATCAGTTGATCTCTCTTTCTTTCTTTTTGTCTGTCCGTCTCTCTCTCAGGAGGCCATCATCACCGGCCTGCTGCCTGAAACCACATATTCAGTGACTGTGGCGGCATACACCACTAAGGGAGATGGAGCACGCAGCAAAGCCAAAGTGGTGACCACAACAGGGGCCGGTGAGATTGTGTGTTTAAGTGTTCATAAAAATGTGCTGCTGTTTTCAAAGGCAAGCACACCACTGTTCATCATGCACACGTGTGCAGCTCATGTTATGCCATTTCCACATCTCGGAGCAGATTGATTTGCAGTAAATTCACAAAACCTCTGTGAAACTCTTAAAAAGGAGTATTATGAGCTACATGCATGTAAATGAACACACTGATGTGCTTCACTGTGACAGTAATGCAGTGCTTGTATCGCAACAATATTTTTTATTTCATTGGTGTAGCTCTATACAAAAATACATTAGTTACTGAAAGGCGCAATATGTAATTTTTCTGCTTTAAAAATAGCAGAAATCACTATATCTATGTTATATATATTTTTTAGTTGTGTACTTACATTATCCCGACAGTTTCCACAAAATTTCAAATCCGGAGAAAATTATAGTTTAATTAGAAGACACGGCACGTTTCTTTATTTCCGTTTTGTCGTCCGTTTATGCTTTCATGATTATGCTTTGCCTGCACGTTCTGTGAAGTGCAAACGTACGGGTGAAATAAATGACCCGAGATGGTTTTTGGGACAAGATAAGAAACAAGACACGGGTAAATATTGGAGTTGCATTTCCAAGATAGAGTTTCGTGACAAGCTGAAACTACAGAGAGATGCCGAACTTTTGGGTAAACTATGCCTTTATCTCTGTCACTGGTAGTTCCCGGCAAGCCAACTATGATCATCAGCACCACCATTGGGAATACAGCTCTGATCCAGTGGCAGCCCCCTAAAGAGATGGTGGGCGAACTGATGGGCTACAGACTGCGTTATAAGCGTGAAGAGGAGGAGACCTACACCTCCCGTGACTTCAGACGCACCGATGACCACTTCACCGTCACCGGCCTGCACAAGGGCGCCACCTACATCTTCAAGCTCTGCGCCAAGAACCGTGCTGGAAACGGAGAGGAGTACAGCAAAGAGATCGGCACCCCAGAAGACATCCCCAGCAGTTACCCACAAAACCTCAGAGTGGTGGGCCTGACGACCACCACCACCAAACTGGCCTGGGACCCTCCGCCTCTGCCAGAGAGGAACGGGAAGATCATACGCTACGTGGTGGTGTACCGTGACATCAACAGCCATCAGAACCACACCAACGGTACAGACGAGACGCAGATGACCATCCAGGGTCTGCAGCCGGACACCACCTATGACATCAGAGTGAGGGCGTTCACGGGTAAAGGAGGGGGTCCCATCAGCCCCAGCATCCAGAGCAGAACTATGTCTACCTCCATGCCTGGTGAGTTTTTAAAGAACTCTGAATGACATTAATTTTCATTATTCATTCCGAAACGTTTGCATTCATCCATTGATGTTGATGAAACGACAGTAAAATACTCTTGGACTGCAATTCAGAAACGATTCTGCACCAATACTTAATCTATAACATCATAACGAAATGATGTTTTATTTGAGCTGTGAGTTTGAGTTGAATTGTGCAATCTGAATTGAATGTGATCAGAGTAAAAATTCATTTTTTATTGCGACGTGCTCACTGGTTAAAATTATTTCGCATGAGTTTATGATTTGTTCCACTGATTAAGGAACAAATCATTCTAATGAGCAGGTTTTTAATGCATCACTGATCAGTTGAGAAGTAGCTCCTTCAAAAGTTGTAAAAGAATAGTGAATGGAATCATTAAGGAAACAAAACTAGAATTCAAAACAAAACTGATCTCAAAGCTGCATTTACCAGAGAAAATCTTTACTGCTCAGAGGTTGCTCTTGGAAATCTCAGGAGATTTAAAGATTTAATGGAGAGCTTATTTATGTTTTAAGAATCAGCTTTGACTCAGATATCTGTGCTTTAAATTAAATTGAAATAATTAGGATAGTCACAAATTGCTGTCAAATAGGAAGAATGTGATATGAAAGATATGAAACATTAAGAGACTCTTAAAGTGCTACATAGTGTTATTTAACTTTTAAAATATAATTTTCAAAGCATTAATGAGAAAAATGTATGGATCTACTTAATCATGTTTCCAAATAAAATATAAATGATTTATTAAGCTCATACTGTAAGTAACATTAGCAAAACAGGCAATTAAATCGTTAATTACAATTTTGTTTGACAATTAATCATAAGCCCAAAATGTATTATTTGAAATGAGATGGGTTACAAAATTATGACATAATATTCATTTTGGGGGTACAATATATCTGCTGACTTCTCATCTTCCTTATAGCGTAAACCACATGCAGATAACAGATAGTTAGCTTTCATGTGTGATTTGAGATGAAGGTATTAAGATGTATGTACACCATGTTAACAAGTTTAAAGTCTCTTTAAACAGCGTTGTGGTTCCTCTGTGTAAATACGTCTGTGACAAATGCAGTGATTCTTTAATTCTCACCTCCTCTGCAGAGTTCACTAAAAACTTTGGTGTGAAAGCTGTGATGAAGACCTCTGTCCTGCTCACGTGGGAGGTCCCAGAAACCTACAAGTCTCAAGTGCCTTTCAAGGTGAGATGCTGTAGTCATGAAGCAGAAATGCAGTGTTAAATGGATCTCATTGCGTGACTGAGTTAACCTGTGCGCGCCTGCTGTCAGATCCTGTATAACCAGCAGAGCGTCGAGGTACAGGGCGACCTGAAGAGGAAGTTGATCACGCGCCTGCAGCCAGACACGGATTACTCCTTTGTGCTGATGAGCCGAGGGAACAGCGCCGGCGGACTGCAGCAGCAGGTCTCCATCCGCACCGCCCCAGACCTGTTCACCACCAAACCGGCTCTTCACAAACAAGACCCAGAAGAAGGCGGCAAACTCACCATCACTCTGCCCAAAATACACAACAGCGCCCTCGTCAGGTCAGTCAGAGAAACGCTGTAATCTTGTGCAGCCAGCGGGTCTTCACTAGTCATGTTAGTGTTGTTATCATTATTGATCTAGCAATCTATATGGACAGCATAGCTTCCAACAGCACTGCAAGAACTCTGTTTCAGAGTGAAGCGTGGCACTGTGTTAATTTACACGTGAGCAGCTCATGATTCAGTGTTTTCAGCTTGGTTCACAGTAAAAGGTTCACAAACTTCATCTCTGCTCTGCTGTGGGTTGCTAATAACGAGCATTTGAAAACACAACACACACCAACCATCTTCTTAAATTTGTAATGGGAATAATTTATATATAAACAACAGAGAAAAAAGGTGTAAACGAAAGAGATGTTTAAAAGTCACAACCCAAAAAATAAAAAACAAAATTGTACTAAAACAAAATTATAATCAGTATTAGTAGTATATATTCAAATATTTTTTAGTTTTACAGTACAAAGCATTATTTCAATAGAAATTTTATTATTTATTTTATTTATTATTATTTTATTATTATTTTTTATTTATTTTCTTTTTTATCTTTAGCTGATCACATATCTGAGTGAAGAGTAGCAGACTTTCATTACGGTATGTGACATTGCTAGGCTTTGAATAAATAAAGAAAATAAAGAAAATGTCACAAAAAACACTTTGTTCCACTAAAATACATTACAGCTCTTCACTCAGACCATTTCAAGTTTCCTCACATATAGTTTATTGTTCTGTAGTGTAATTAACAACATGAAAAATTGCATTGTAGCTGCACTGATGATGACTGATATGTATTTTACCTGTAATTAAATTTGCTAAATAAATTCTGCTGCATGTCGAGATGAGTGATTCCCCAGGTTTCCATTTCATCTTGTTTCTCAGTTGTTTGTATCCTCAGCATTTTTCATTCAGCTTCTTTTATTCATATAGTTGGCAGATTTGTTGTTGCTGTTGTTGTTTTCGCTTCATTTGGCCTGCAAAAAAAAAAACTTTTCAGACATTGTTGAAATGTCTCTTTATTTTCCCCCAGTGGGAATAAAACAGCAATCATGGAAACCAGGGTTTGTTTTCCTGTATAAAAACAATGTTTTCTGAATAAACGGTTTGCATTGCGTGACTTAAAAAAGCCACAGGATCAATAAAAACAGAGAGTGTATGTATATTACTGTACATACTGTACTGTACATTAAGTGCTTTGAAGAAGTGAAGAAAATAAGCACATTTTATGTCAAAGTAAAAGCAACCATTTTCGTTACTGTTCATCTATTGCAGCACTGTTAGCACAGCTAATCTGAAAACAGCTCAAAGATGATCAGGCGATGTTTGCTGGACTCTTAAGAATCCTGTTCCTCTCTGGGCAAATATTGGACCGTTGTGCTTTAGCGAGACTGAGGCTGAAGGCTAATACTAAAACAATCCCCATGGCAGCTCACAGGAGCGTCTCACATGGGTTTAGTTCTTTGTAGCATGCTGGATTTGGTGTAATTCTGTTCAGTCTGAGCTAGCTGAACGCTGCCCGAGGATCGGTTCTGACCAAAGAAATCCTTTAATTAGAAACTACCAGACGTTTTTCCTCATCAAAGCCCAAGCAAGATTGTTAGCGGCAGTTACATCAGACGTTACAGACATCACACATATCAAACAATGCTCTTGCTCAGGCTGGCATGAGAGCGTGGGAATTACTCAGTCGTTAATTGGGTTTCAAGTGTTTGTTTCAGTCACTGAATGAGCCACAGGATGCAAGGCTGTCACAGATTCATTTAGGAATGCAATCAGTGATGTAATGTCCACACAGAAGGTTTCATCACAAACAAACAAACCTGCTGAACCTGTGATAAAGTGCAGCTAGAAAGGTTTGTGAACTCTGTCTTGATTAGAGATGCTTTCATTATCACGATCTCAGTGTTGTGTGTGACGTGAAACAGGTGTAACTCATGACCAGTACTGAACGATGTACTGAGTGTGACAGTACTGAATAAATACTAGAAAGAAATTCGTTATGCCTTATAATAAACATTGTGTATATCCTACCCAGTCAGTATAACTTTTAAAAAAGGAATTAACACTTTTATTTAGCGTGGATGCATTTAGTTGATCAAAAGTGACAGTAAAGACATTTATAGTGTTACAAAACATTTCTATTTCAGGTAGAGAAAGAAGAGAAAAAAATGGTTTCCACAAAATTATGACGCACCACAGCGATGGTATTAATCATAAATCAGCATATTAAAATGATTTCTGAAGGATCATGTGAAACTGAAGAGTAATGATGCTGAAAATTCAGCTTTGACCACAAGAGTATATTAAATTTTACAATATATTCACATAGAGAATTTATTTAATATTAGTTATTTAATATTTCAAAATATTACAGATTTTACTGTAATTGTGATCGAATAAATGCAGCCTTGGTGAGCAGAAGAGACTTTTTTTTCAAATATAATAAAAAATCTTACTGACCCCAAACTTGTGTGCATTATAAGAAAAACCTCAAAGGAAAATGTATCATATTATTAATAACTTGTTTGTTTGTTTGTTTTCCTCTTAGTTGTTTTTATATAGTGGTGGTGCCAGTAACTACATCTACTCTACGCCGTTGGGAAAACCCGGAGGATATGGATCTGGATGAGGTGAGTTTGTGTTTGGTATGATCACATAATAACAAGCAGATGTCTCACACGATGTTACCTTATTTATGTTATGGACATACAGTACATCAGTATGATGCAACTACTTTGTTCTTCCACTTGTTATTTTTCGCCTGTTTTTAGCGTCTCAGTTCTTCTACATCTCTGCATCAGTTGTTGAGACACACAGGCACTTTGAGGGCTCTTAAAAAGCTTCTCTTTGCGTTTTAGCATTTTTGTTATTACTACTGAGCTCTTGAGCTCCAACACATTTCTGCTTTCTCATGAGTTTGCTTGCTCTCAATAAACGAACGTCTGCAAAATAGGGCAGACTTTTCAGGTGCTGCCTACTGAATATCAAAACGCAGCGGCTCTGTAAAAATCACAATGGTGTCACCAGCATTTTCCCCGTGTTACCCCTTATTTGTGAGTGTTGCCGAGTCAAATGAGAGCTGTGTTATTGGATCGAGTTGTGCTACTGTTTATCCCTGTGCTGATATTATACTCGCTGCAGACCTCGTTCTCTCTGCTGCTAGACTCCATTTGTTCATCTGCAATCCTGCGACCTTGGGTTTGAGTCAATCTCCACCAAATGTGCTTTACTAAAGCCAAATAAACCACGATCTGTCGGTTATAATGGTTGTGGAGAGAAAGAAAAAGAGAGGAAGAGTGATGGATGGATGGAGAAACAGAGGAAGTGCTCTATAAAGAGACAGATAAAAGTATTGGAGCCAGTGTGTGTCATTTTGAATTAATGATGCCCGTGACTGAATAACCTGAGGCTGGTTTCTGACCTCTGACCTCTGGCTCTGCCAATCAGCAGTTCAGCACAGACCTAGAGGACTGATGGGCAATATATTAATTAGGGCTATCAAAAATAGTGCGTTAACGACGTTAATTAGTTGTTAGTTGTTAATTACGTAAAATTTTTTAATGCATTTCATGCATGCGCAGTGTGACAAATTATTCAGGTGAGGAAAGTCTCGTCGATCTCTGAATTCTCAAGATAGTAAAAAACGACTTTGGTTGATACGCTGGAGCTTCTTCCTGTTATAGTGTCCTGTGCGTGCCCAGAGTGCTGCTTATGTGATGGTGGCGCATGTTTGTGTTTCTGAGTTCATTCTTTCTAGTTTCTCTATGCATAATTTCATAGATATGTGGCTATATTAAACCACTGGTTCACCTAAAACTCTTACACTATCAGTAGTTAAATAGCATGGTTTGATATAGTGCTCAGGTAAATTTGATTAAGTAAATGTTAAACTTTTGAAATTCAGAAAAAAGAATCACATATTGATGAATAAATACATGAAAATTATGTATCTGTGTCCTGTTATTTATCTTTTGGTATGCATTTCAGAAAAAAAAAATGGTTAGGATTCAGGTGTAATTGCAAATAGTGATTAATCCTGATTAATCCACTGAAAATTCTGATTAATTTGATTAAAAATTTTAATCATTTGACAGCCCTAATATTAATATATTGTTCAAAAGTGTGAGGGTTGGTTAGATTGTTAATTTTTATGAAAGGGGTCTCTTCTCTTCACTTAGGTTGACTTTATATGATCAAAAATACTGTAAAATCTGTAATATAGTGAAATGTTATTACAATTTAAAATAACAGTTTTCTATGTGAATATATTTTAAAATATAATTTATTCCTTTGACGCAAAGCTGAATTTTCAACATCATTACTCTTCAGTGTCACATGATCCTTTAAGAAATCATAATAATATGCTGATTTGCTGATCAAGAAACATTTATTATTATTAATATACTGTAATGTTGAAAACAGTTCAACATTTCAACAGCTTCATATATTTGTGGAAACCGTGATATATTTTTTTCAGGATTCTTTGATGAATAGAAAGTTTAAAAGGCGCGCGCACCTTATACATCTTTTGTATGTTATTGTATGTTTTTCCCAGTGTATTGAGATTGTTTGTGATTTTACTAATGTGCTTCATGAGGTGTTTACTGTGCTTTATCAGCTTTTGGGGAGTAATGGAGACTCAGGTGTGAGGAAGAGGAGGAGGAGACAAACTCAGGACTTCCTGCGACCTTACATCGCTGCCAAGCTGGAGTTTCTTCCAGAAACCTTCGTGTTGGGAGACGAGAAAAGCTACTCTGGCTTCTATAACAAACCTCTACCTGGACAGCAGCAGTATCGCACATTTATACTGGCGGCACTGAAAGACAGGGACTCGGTGAGGCATATACTCTCACACACACACACACACACACACATTTACTGGTTTCCATTTTTTTGTGAGGACATTCCATGGACAATATGTTTTTTATACTGTACAAACTATTTTCTGTCCCATAAAACCTGCCCCTCAAACAAACTATCTGCTGTTTTAGATTTTCAAAAAAATTTATAAGCTGGTTTCCTCATGGGGACCAAAAAACGTCCCCACAAGGTCCAAATTTACTGGTTTTATTATACTTGTGGGCACGTTTTGTCCCCATAATGTAGGGAATGTATTTAGTGTGACCCAGAGTAATAACAGTAACACTATATAATACAAAAATTAAAGCAGCTATAAAATCATTTTCATTACTTTAAATAAAATAAAATTATAGTTATGTATAAGTTATATAATAAAAATGAACACTAAAACTGTAACTAAAATTAAAATGGTAAATCAAAAAATAAAATTAAAATTAAAATTCAAAATATTCCAAAACAATAATACACTGCAAAGTATGATTTTCTTACTTTTTTATTTTTGTTTTCCATTGCAAACATTTAAATATTTTTAAATAAAAAACATTGACGTTTGAAGATATTACGTTTTCTTTTCTGAGAAAATTAAGTGGGTTTTTTTTCTTAAATAACAAAAAATATCTTCTAATGGGACAAGAGAAATCATCTTGTTTTCCCTTTAAATTAAGATGATTTTCCTTACCCTTTACAAAATTGGCAGATATTTCTTATTTTAAATAAAACTTTTTTCATTTTTTTTTTTTTTTTAGTTTTTCTGAAAACAAGACCTAATATATTAAGTCATGTTGCTTCTTAAGTAAATGTATCTTGAGTATCTTAATACTCCATTTTTTTTTTTTTTTTGCTTTTCAATTACAATGACCAAAAAAGTCAGATTTTTCATTCTCAAATCTTAAATTTAAATCCTAAAAAAGAAAGAATGAAAGGAGAAAAACAGAGGAGAGGATCTTGTGAAAGGACAGTCTGCGGTGGGCTGGGAAACAGAGTAGCGAGTGTGAAATTGGATGAAAAAGGTAGACTGCAAAACAAACACAGCACTTAAAGAAAAACAGATTAGAGGAGGAGATGAAAGAAAGAAAGAAAGAAGGAGAAGGAGACATCACATGAAGGACTGTGGCAGATCAGCAGAGAGTGTGACGGCGGAGGAGAGAGAGATGCTATCACTAATGAGACCTGAGCATTACAGATGAAGAGATGGAGCAGAGGTGAAGGAGGAATCAAAGCACACATGAATATGCATCAGTAAATAGTGGCTGGAGTCAGTCAGAGATGCATTTTTCACGCTCTTGATGTGCTTCCATCTGAGGTTGTGCAGATTAAATTGATCACTATGAAAGTTTCCCAGTGACAGATTCCCACAGCGCTTTTAGATGCTTCCTCTCTCTGCTGTCACACCGGAGAGACAGAGGTGATGATCATAATACCCCGGCAGATCTAGAGCCCTGTGACTGTACGAAAATGTGCAATCATGGAATCCAGTCACTGAAGTGGCACAAAATGTCACAAAATTCAAAGTTTTCATTTTTATTAATAAATGAAGAGTAGGGCTTATACAATTAACCAAATTCAAATTGTGATGCAGACTAGTGTCTGTGATCATTTAACCACAAAAGACTTTAAAAAAAAAGTCTCCTGAGCAACGCAAGAGCAAAAAAAATCCACTGCATTTTGGAAAACAATTATTTCTCTTTATTTATTTATTGTTTTTCACTTCGTTTTGATTGATTTTTTTTTTCAGAAAACAATAATAAATAATTTAAATAATTTTATATCTCAAGTAAATGTCTTGATTTAAGAATTTTTGATATTTGAAATTATATTTAGCAGTGTGTTGTTCCAAACCTGACATTATTTGCTCTGCAGAACATGAAATAAGGTACTTAGAGAAAAGTCTATATATAAAGTTTGAGATAGTGTTCATTTTTGGGTGAACTGTTGGTTTGTGCACTAAGACTCGTCTGAGACTCTGTGTTTGTGCTGCACTGCTGTAAATGAGTTTTGGGCAGCGATGGTTTCTGTGGTTCCTGGTGTCGCTTCTGGAGCAATGCAGAAGGTGTAGTACTGATGGGATTTAGTTGATGGTGCATATCCTCAGCGGGAAGGAAGACGTTACCCCTGTCTCAGCCCTCTCTCAGCCCTCTCTCTCTCAAACACTCCCTCTATCTTTCTGTTTCGATCCCTCTTTCTCCTGCGCCCCACTGTGCTGTCTAAAAGCTGTTACTAAGACGATTAGTTGCCAGCATTTGTGGAAGGAGCCTGACTTCTGTGCTACTTTGAAGATGTGAAGGATTCCACCTGCTCTCCCCAAACACCCGTCAATAGATTTTCAGTTTGTATGTGATCACTGAATGTCATAAAACATCACATGAGGCTGACAGTGACAGTGTTGACATGCATATTGGCTGTTTCATAAAAAAAAAAAAAAAAAAAAAAAAAAAAATATATATATATATATATATATATATATATATATATATATATATATATATATATATATATATATATATATCTACTAAATTTTTACCTACAAACATTAACATTTTTATAGTAGATGGCATAGACAAGAGATTGCTTGATCTCTATCACATCCTCTGACACAACCAATAAAGCATATATGATGCATTTACAGTAATGTTTATTCATTTTAAAGGTGACCTATTATGCCCCATTTTACAAGATGTAAAATAAGTATCTGATGTCCCCAGAGTGTGTACGTCAAGTTTTAGCTCAAAACACCCCACAAATAATTGTATATAGCTTGTTGAAATTGCCACTTTTAGGGTATGAGCCAAAATGCGCTCTTTTTGTGTTTGTCCCTTTAAATGCAAATGAGCTGGTCCTCCCGCCTCCCTTTTTTAGAAGAGGGTGGAGCTTCAAGAGCTCATAATCTGGCATACATTCAACATGATATATTTAGCAACATTAGGCTCACAGAGAGCCAAGAAGCTCAATTAGACTACAAAATATGACACGTGATACTTAATTTGTCTGGACATTCGCACACAAATCATTGTTATCGATTCCTCTTTTAGAAGAAATCCTTACACAACTCCAGCACTGAACTGACCCTCGTTTGTGAGGCAGTCTGGCGTAAAATTATTTGCACAAACATATAGGACTTTTCAGTTTTTCCCTTGGAAACTGAAATGTTACCACCGTGTCCTGCAGTCTGTGGAGACTTCTTTGTTCGTTGGTGCATCCCAAAACTACACTTGTAATGCCGCTTTGGTGCTGAGCAGCTACAGCAAGAAAACAGTAATGGTGGACTGCAGCTTCTCACTCAGGGTCGGGTCTATGCTTATACGCTCTATGCTAGAGAAATGTCTATATATTTAGTCTATGTACATATATATAATGTTTACTTGCATGTCATGTGACATATAACTGACCTCAGAGAACAGTGACCATGCAAATGTGTTTTTAAATAATTGAAATATTAAATTAAAAATAAATATCTGAAGTCAAAGGGATTGAACTAACAAAAAAAAGTTTAAATGTATTTTATTAATGCATAATTCCTTTACTTTTGTTTGTATTATTTCATAGTTTATGATGACTTTATTGTGGAAATGTGGAAAGTAGTCATGATAAAGAATAAGTATATGTGTTTTGATCATTTGAGTAATTCTTGTCTTTTCTCCATGCTCTCTTTCTTTCTTTATCATAAGATGTTCACAGTGAGCCCTTACTCTGATCCCATGATGGTGAAGCTCCACAGCGGGATGTCCCCTCACGTTGAGGACCCAGAGATGCTGTGGGTGATGGGACCAGTGCTGGCTGTTGTCCTCATCATCGTTATAGTCATCGCCATCCTGCTCTTCAAGAGGTACTTTTACTTTACTGAAAAATACAATCAGTCATTCAGCACTGAAATCATATGTATTGCATTCTGCTTTAGTGACCATATTTTCTTTTTCGCCATGCTTAGCAAACTAGAGTTTACTGTACTTCCTTCTGTCAGATATAAATAGCCAGGCTCTCTCAGAGACATTGCTGACTCAATGAATGAGCAGAAAATCAAAAAGTCAAGAAATCTTATTTTAGTATGACGGTCAGCAGTTTTTCTTAGAATACTCTTTTTCTGAACACTTTGACAGAACTTTAATGATCAAATGATGGTAGTATATTTTTTAAGTAGACTGCAGAAATGATATTTTATAGCACACCTAACAAAAATCTGATCTCCCTAAATTACGTCAAAGTCACAGAAAATATTTCTCAATTATGACCATTTCCTTTTGGCCTTATTGAAGAATGCAGGACAATCAAATGCCGAGTTCAAGTTAGATGTCCATTTAGTGAAGAGAAAACTCATTTTGCAAATATCAGCTCGAATCGGAGCTCATTAGCAGCATTGGCATTTCCACATTTCTGACAAATTTGCCCTACACACACCGTCTGTGCCGTTATCTTCCTGTGACATTTTCTCTTTTCTTCCCTCTGCTTTTCCATCTTTTTCCGTGGGATGCAGCAAACAGGAGAGGTTGGTATTGAGTGGCTCTCTTTGATCCGATAACAAATGCTTGTTTGTGTTTGGTGTTTAATGAGAGGCAATTTAAGAGTTTAATTGAGCTCAGATTAGTGCTAATGCTCTCTAACACATACTAACACACAGAAAATATCAGTAAGATTTGACAGTAAGGTGCTATTAGTTAACATCTTGATCTAATCTTACATACGTTACCGAGACATTGTATTTTCAGTCAGTCACATTCAATGTTACATCGACACTGACATTAGAGGTCCTTATGGAAAGTGCCATAACCAGATGACAGATGTACCTCAATCTGTAACCCAGATCACATAACAAGTATATAGACTTACCAGGAAAGCTGAAAAAAGGGTGTTCTGACATTCTCACATTACTAGATTTAAGCAACCGTTGGGGTGCAGAGACACATTCAAATAGGAGTGTGGATAGTAAGACTGGTCACAGCACAGACAAACAAACTGTTGTGACCCCAGTTGTTCAGGGAAACACAACTGGGACCGACAGTAAACAAACTGTCTATGGAAAACATGAGTTTACCAAGGGAAACTGTATCGTGAAAGAACATACAGGATTACCAAGGGAATTTCATTGATGGCATTAAATCCAGTAAAATGGGGTGACTAATGGCGTGCAACCCAAATACTGGACGCGGTAACAGACTCATCCGCTAAGTAGGAATGCCGCAGGGTGTTGGAGGAATCAACCATGATTCACCAGACAGAGAACTTACTGGAAAAGATAAATGCACGTGTCCTATCCAGAGGAAACTGTCCTGCAAGCGAGACACCGAGCCAGACCTCCTGCAAAATATCTGTTCATACTCAACACACGGTAGGAAACTGGCTCCACCTGGAGATAATAGAATCTCATGAAGGAATTAGGTGAATTAGGTGTCTGCGGATGGCTGCTAGAGAGGTACCAGGCGCCAACACCCAAGAGGATGAAACACTCGAGTTTTAATGAACTCTCACCCACAGGGAGCACGGTTCGCCTTGTGCCTGGTACACCAAAGTGATGAATCCACTAGCCAGTGGGCCAACCTCTCCTTCTGCAGTCCTCCAAAGCAAACAAAGAACTTCTCAGAGCATCTTAAGCTCTGGGTGTGCTCCAAGTAAATGTGCAAAGCACAAACAGGACACAGCAAGACAGGGGCTGGGTCTGCCCTTTCCAAGGGCAACCCTTTCAAGTTCACCACCTGGTACTGAAAAGGAGTGGGAGGAACTTTGGACACCACATAACCGGGCCAGGGCCTTAAAATAGCATGAAAATCAGCTGGCTCAAACTCAAGGGACGATTCATTGATAGAAAATGCCTGCAGGTCCCCAAACCTCTTGACAGATGTGAGCACGACCAGGAATGCTGTCTTAAATTACATCAGTTTGACCTCAACTGAGTCAACCTGCTCAAAGGAGGCTCCCCATAGTCCTGCCAGGACCACAAAGAGATCCCAAGAGGGAGCAACGCACACCTTACAGGAACCTGATGAACAGGTTGTGCTTCCCCAAGGATCTTCCCTCCAATGCACTGTGATGCACTGTAATGACAGTGACATATGCTGACCGGGCATCTCTCGGTGAGAGCAACACCAATCAACGAACAGACCCTTTATTTGAAACATAGGCCTGTCTGGTAGAGGGGACCCTAGCCTGAATGGTAGTATCTATCACAGCATGTGAGAGGCCTGAGAGGTCTACCGCATCCCATCCAGAAGCCAAACATGCAGATTCTACAGATTGGGACATGGGTGCCAAATAGTGCCCTGCCCCTGAGAAAGAAGGTCCCTCCTCAGGAAGATTCTCCAATGAGGGGCTGTTGCAAGGACCATGAGATCAGAAACCCAGGTCTGGGAGGGCCAATATGGTGCAATCCAAAGAACCTGCTCCTCGTCCTCCCTGATCTTACACAGGGTCTGTGCAAGGAGGTTCACTGGAGGAAGCCATACTTGCAGAAACTCTGGGGACAGCGATGTGCCAGAGCATCCGTCCCGAGGGGTGCCTCGGTGAGGGAATAGAACAGCTGGCAGTGGTAGGATCGCTGCAAAGCGAATAGGTCAACATGGGCTTCCCCAAATCATAGGGTGGCCATATGCGCCATTTATACGGGACTGCTCTGGATGTTTTAGGCCATATTAAAATCCTGACCGGGACGTGTCCCGTATGAATGGTGCTTATGGCCACCCTACCAAATCAACTCCAAATCTGATGGAGTGTCCATTCTCCCAGAAGGGTAAGCTGTCATGAGAGTGCATTGGCTGCATGACTGGGCTCCCCTGGAACATGAACGGTATGCAGCGACTTGAGCCACGTCTGACTCCAGAGGAGGAGATGGAGGGCAAGATTCTACATGCATTAGCAATAACTAATGAGCAAGACATTCATATTTATTAATCTTTATTAATGTTGGTTTATAAATTTTTTTTTACTGTATTTATTGTTAGTTCATACAACTTTTATTTTAATAGTGCATTAATAAATATTGAAATTAACATTAAATAAATGGTTTAGAATGTTAGTTCATGTTGACTAATGCTAATATTAAACCAAATGAACCTTACTGTAAAGTGTTATCCATTAAGAAATATCTTACATATCTATACATCCACCTTATCTCTTTTTCTTGTTTGTACTCTCATGTTTGATGGCATTTCTTGTCTGCACAGAAAGCGGTCCTCTCCCTCGGCTAAAGATGAGCATTCTGCTGGAGTTAAAGATCACTTACTGGCCCACTCCTCTGACCCAGTGGAAATGAGGAGGCTCAACTACCAAACACAAGGTATATCATGACGGATGCTTTCCATGGTCCTCTATTGTTTTAACACCAAGCTATTGAGTTACAAACAGCTTATCACATTTTTTAAAAACAAAGCTAGGTTTGGAGGTTTGGCTCTCCTTGCCTGTTGAGGGGCTATTCTTGAAAACTTGAGCTCATTCTAAGCACATGAGATACAAGACTCAGGTAACTTAAATTGGTCTTTACTGTAGCATTTTTCTGTAAAAAATAAATAAAATAAAATAGGGATAATCACTGGCACACGAGCAATAAGGAAAACTGCATAACGACGTACATTTTGGGGTAATTATTCCTCATAGTCACACAGCCTGATAGGAGCTGTAAATCCTATTAAAGTATGAACCTGCAGCAGTCAACAGATGCATGTGGCTCCCACAAACCATTCACGCGACTTCTGCACATAAGAGGTGCTTTGGATAAGTCTGCGCTGTCCTTTCTCATAGGTTAAGTCAGTTTAGCTTCATATAAATAAATGCACGTTTAAAATTTTGAAAATAATTTTATTTTTTTTTTTTAATGTTATTGAACTATTTTATGCATACTTTTCTGTACTATCCTGGGCATTTCTTTACACCTGTCCATCATCTTTAAATATGCATTTTGAGATCCTTAAAAGATGCATGCGATGCTATCTCAGAACGAGGTCTGAAGCATCATGATACTGCACACCTTTTGTAACGGTGCTTTTGTGATGCCTTAAAATGCTCACTAGGTTTTGCAACAGAGTTTCTATAGGAAATGAATGAGTTTGGGGTTGTTTGGATGTAGACCTCAGAAAGAGAGACAGAACTGCTCACTGGATTTATGGATGTGAGATTCAGCTGGAGCTTTGGTATGAAGACAAAACATTATTCACAGAGGCATACTGTCAGGTGAAGGACACACTGAGGAGCAGAACCTGCCAGCTAATCTCAAACAACACACACACACACACCGTGGCATCAGATCGTATTGCTTCATTCGGTTCCGACTGAGCTTTGAAGTTGATGGATAGAATTAAACTGAATGATTCACTCTTTCGCACTCCTTTCAATCCATATTTTGCACTTCTCCCTGTCTCTTTCTTTCTCTCTCAGGGGAAATCTCTGAATGCTCAGACATTTTGCTGACTTCAATAAGAAATCTGCTTTTGCTTCATTTGCAAGGTGACTCATGTTCTTATGTCAGATTGTTGGGCTACAAGCGCACACTCAACTGATGAGCAGTCTTTCTCGTGGCGAAACTGGGAGAAATAATAATAATAAAACATGTCAAATTCCCTGCCATGGAAATGTATTTTCCTGCCTTACAAATCCTCAAATTAAGAACCAGACTACCAGTGTTGATGTTTACTTGTGAAAGTTTAGAATTTGTGTTTCAAAAAGCTTTAGGAGTGTTTTTTGTGTAGATACATGTTTGACGTTTCAGGCAAACTGTGTTTGAAAGGCCTCCGTGAGGGGCCATGTCATAACAGTGAATAATGTGACACACAAAGTGCAATTTAAACGCCCCCGTGTTTTGACATGCTGACATTTAAACAGTCATTGATTTCTGAATCGAGAGCTTTAATGTGTGAACTAAAGAAAGAAAGGGCCCTATCATGCACCCAGCGCAATGCGGTGCCAGGTGTGATGCAAGTGTTTTTTGCTAGTTTCAAAAGTTGATTCGGACTAGAGGCTGACATTTTTTCGGGAATCCCACGGGTCACGGGATTCTCGTGGGATTCCTGCAGGATGGGAGTCACCTTTGCTATTAATCACGGGATTTGGACGGTACAGGATAAATGGTTAACGGGAGCAGACGGGAGCGGGAATCAACCAATAGCAAAGACGACAAAAAAAGAAAAAAGTAAATGCACCATTTTGTAGTTTCCTTTTAATACGCCTACAATGTGACACAATTAAAAAATAACTACACGACCCAGCCGTCCCAGAAGCCATCAGTGCTTTTTGTCATGGCTTCCAGCCGGAATTCAAAGAGCAGTGATGGAGAGAGCTAACAGCCGCGGAGAAGTCGATGTGGCAAAAAATGATTTACAGCGCAAAGTCATAAGTAATGACATGTCTATTATGTTCAAAGAACTGTTCGGAAAGTCTGAAATATTAATTAAGTTTATGAAAGTAGAATGTGACGGTGATAGCACGATGTACACTGCTTGTTAGACATGCTTAGTCTTAGTCAAGTACGCAAGTGATTCAGGGACGAGCGGTCTGAAGAGGCACACTGGCAAGGCAAGAATCAGCCAAGCATCGCTTCGTTCATCAAGCGAAAATTGCCGTCAGGTCTCAAGTCTCGTCTGACCGACAAAATTGCTTGCATGTGCAGCCAAGATCTCAGACCCTTTTCTGTGGTAGAGGGGAAAGGCTTTACCAATGTATCACAGGAGCTGCTCGACATTGGAGCCAAATATGGAAGTAACGTGCAGGTGGAAGACATACTGCCATGTGCACGCACAGTTTCCCGTCACGTAGAAAGGGAGTATGAGAAAATAAAACTGCTGGTCATGGAGGAGCTCCGTCAGTTATGTCACGCTGCACTATTTTTATACATAAATTGTACCTCTCACGCAGTAGTCTGTGATCTATAAATTCTAAACCCTAAACACCAGATTTTCCTTACAATTTTTAAACGCCATAATATCTCCATATTCTAAACTGGTAATCTTTTTTACATGTAAGATATTTTGTGGCCCATTAAAAATATTCTTCTTCCTTTCATGCAGACTAGGGACCATGCTGTAACCACAGACCTTTTGAAAATCGTTAACATGTAATTTAAAAAAACTATAAATGTAAACTATAAATGTATTGTTTACTCAACAATAAATGAGTAAAATGAAGCTTTATGTGCTGTTTGGGTTTATTAAACTATTGTACACATGGTGTGAACTATGTACTGTTTTTCTTTTATTTGCTGTCTTCCATTTTCTGGAGAAAATCTAGAAACAGGCGTCAGTAGCTGGTCTAAAACAGGATGGAGAGCAGATTAAATCAAATTCTATGTATTAACTAAACACTAATTGAAGAAAAAAAATATATGGGAGCGGTACAGGAGTGGGAATCAGTTTAAACAGGAGCGGGATGGGAGTGGGAGTCAATTTACCAGGAGCGGGATGGGATGGGATTATTTTTTTAACTTTGGTCTGGGAGTGGGACGGGACAAGATTTCTTTCTATGGGAGTGGGACGGGACAGGAGTGAAAATCCACTCCCGTGTCATCCTCTAATTCGGACATACCTTGAGCCATGCACTTTAGACATTGTGCTTAAATCATTAAAATACTGTATGTCCCAAAGTGCCTATAATTCATTAGATGGCAGTGCTTTATTCTTTAGAAGGTTGATCTAGAAACATTGCTGTTCAAGGGCCAATACATTCATTTAAAGAAACGTATACTTGTATTCAGCAACAGTGCATTAAATTCATCAAAAGTGACAGTAAAGGAATTTCTAATGTTGCAAAAGGTTTCTTTTTCCAGTAAATGCTGTTCTTTTGAATTTTATATTCATCAAAGAATCCTTAAAAAATGCATCATGGTTTCCACAAAAAAATTAAGCAGCTATTTTCAATATTGATTATACTCAGAAATGTTTTTTGAGCAGCAAGATATATTCAAATACAATATTTTGAACTGTACAAACATTTTACAGAATTACTGTTTTTATTGGACTTTTGATCAAATAAATGCAGCCTTTGGGAATCATTAAAAATCGTACCGATCCCAGATTTATGAACTGTAGTGTATTTTTATATATGTACGGATGTATAGAGGAACTTCTGAAACTACTTTTAGTTTAATGTGATGAAACAAAAATTAACCAGTTATTTCTCAGCCAGCTTCTTAATCTAATCCAAACACCCCACCATACATTATTTCTGTCTTACAACTCTCTGAGAGTTTAGCTTGGTAATATACAGAACATGGCAATGTTAACGTGTTTGGTATTGGCAGAAAAGATCTGCAACGCTCCTGCTGCAGAGCAACTTGCTTCTGCTAATACATCCACAACATGCTACTTGTGAGCATGTAGGAAATACTGCTGCTGTACATCTAACATGTTTGAAATAACCCCATATATAAAATACATGAAATTATACAGGTGGAGCTGGGGAAGGTGGAGGGTTTCCAAAGCGTGCTTCAACTGGTACAGCAAGCACTAGCCAAGTATCTGAATGTTGAGCAGCAAGCTCATTGGCCCATTGGTGAATTATGATGATATTATATCAGATTGAGTTAGAACCTACAGAGTCTGTTTTGTTTCAATCAAAATTATTTCATATTATGGAAGTTAAATATGTTGGAGAAGCAGTTTCATGCTGTCTTCTTCCTCCCATGGGTGTTTCTTTTGCTCTTTCTGTACATACTCTTTCCTCTTCCTCTCTCTTCTGTAAGTGGCATAAATCACAGTCCCTCCTCATCTTCTTTCTGCAGGTTCCAGTGCCTTCAGCTGCCCCAGCACTTCAAGTTAGTTTCACTCTTGCTTTCCTGTGTCAACTTTCACTACCTTCATCTCTATGCTCCTCCCCCCATCCATCAAGATCTAAGCCACGCCCCCTCCACCACTCTGGCTGCATTGAGTTAAAGCTTCACCATCTCTCACGTCCTTTCCACAGGCTGTCGGTCTCAAACACCTCAGTTGAGAAGATGTGGGATGTGATGGGTGTTTTTTAACGTGTGCTCAGGTTGTAGTCCTTCTGTGTAATATGCCGGTGTCATTTACGTGCCATTTTGTACTGGACAGCTCACGCCACCTTGCTATTGACCCGTAAGCGGTTCATATTTCAGCCAATGAGCATGTCCGTTCACTGCTTACATCACTGCCCCTAGACTTAGCACATAGCATGGTGCAAAAAGCTTAGTGCTTTCTTCTTCGTCTTCTATTTATCTCATGCTTTAGGTTGTTTTCATGTGTGCTCATCTTCCAAAAGCCTAAAAACTGTGTGAATCTAAGTGTGTTTGTTCCTTCCAGTTCAGCCAACCAAAACCAAACAGGCCAATAGAAATCTCTGCTATCAGTTCATCCTCTCTTTCTCCCTGCAGGAATGCAGGAACACCCTCCAGTTTCAGTCTGTGCTTTGGCTGACCACATCGAGCGGCTGAAAGCCAACGATGGCCTACGCTTCTCACAGGAATATGAGGTAACTCTTCCTAAGTCACGTCAGATTGTCCGTCTAAACAACTTTATGGAGAATCGCTCTCTCTCTTCCTTCTACTAAAACCAATGAAAGATAATTGCGTGACGTCCTGCAAACATCAATTTTCAATAAAAATGTCTACTAAGATAAATCAGGACAATGACGGGAGGAGAATGCATCCATAACAGATTAGTTGTGCAGCTGGAAAACACTCGTGCTTCATCTGACCTACATCAGCATGTGTGAATATGTACATTTTAGGACAGAACAATGAAGATAAGAGTACAGAAGTTGCCTCTAACAGTGAAGAAAGAGTGGATTTATCGTGGCTGTACATTTAAAGCAGATCAGTTGTAAATAGAGCTCCAAACTGTAGTTATGCTGAAGCCTGAGCACATTCTTATTTAGCAATTGTGCTAATCATATCACTCACTATTCATTTCAAGTTTAGTGTCAGTAATAAATTAATACTTTTATTCTGCAAGAATGTAAGAAATTGTTCAAAAGTGACAGTAAAGACATTCATAATGATTATTATTTAACATAAATACTGTTATTTCTTTAAGTACTTAATTTGGTCTGAGAAGTGAAAGTGAATTGAGTTCTTCCATTGCTAGTTTGGGTTCACTTTAGAAAATCTCACCTCTGAACTACATGTAAAGCTACCAACCACACTTTTTATCTTTTATAAGCTAGTTAAGGGCAGATCTATTCAATATAGCTGAAGCCACAATAATAGACCAACTTGATCTGTATAGAAGACACTGAAGAAATTGACAATAAACTGAAAATATTCAGTGATTCGTTTTTTGTCAGAAGAGCTCATTGCATTAAAATATGACTTTTGATGGACAGATGTACCCCAAATCCCAGAAGTTGCATAAATCCAGCATAACATATAATATAAGTGCACATAAGTGCAAATTTTGAGCCTGACCTTGACATTTTTACGTGCAGAATGAATCACACAGTGAATGGCCTGTTGGAGACTGTCTGATGCTGTGGCTACTAAATCATAGACAAACAGCTAAAAGTGTTTTCCTTATATAAATCAGAAAGATTTTATAAATGTGAGCCCTTCAGCATCTCATGTTCAACAAGTACTGCTGTGCATTACTCAAATGTTCTGAAATGATACTAAGATCTTGTGCACCTTTATAATACTACCACTTACACATGCATTTACAGACAGTCCTCTCTCTCTCTCTCTCTCTCTCTCTCTCTCACACACACACACACACACACACGCGTGCACTCACATCAGCTTCACAAGGCAGTACCCAGATCACCAGAGCTTGAAATTAAAGCTGGGAAACAACTCTATTAAAAGTGTAGTTAGCGTGAGAGTCACCTGCTTTATAAGATGGCTAATCCTGCAGTGTGTGTGTGTGTGTGTGTGTAGGGAAGGGGCGGGACTCTGCTGTCTGCTTGACTTGTTACATTGAGCAGCTCTTCTGAGTACTTAAACAATCAAGACCTTAATATAGACATCAAATACTGAGAGAGCAACGGTGATCTAATCAAACGCCAAATGGCACACATTAAACTGCAATACAAAAGAGCTAACAAGATAAACAGATAAAGACAGACATATGGGGAGGGAATTGTGTACAACGATGGAGAGAAAGTAATATACCTGTAGGTAATAATAAAATGGAAATAGATCGGTGTGAGCCTGTCATCTGTGGGAATGTCCTCACTGAGAACAACATTTTTTTTTTTTAAAGAAATTAATATTTTTATGCAGTAAAGACACATTAAATTGATCAAAATTAAAATAAGGATGTTTATCAAGAATCCAAGAATCCTTAAAAAAAAAGTATAACAGTTTAAAGAAAAATATTCAGCAGCACAACTGTTTTCAACACTGATGATAATCAGAAATGTTTCTTGAGCAGCACATCATCGTATAAGAATGATTTCTGAAGATCATGTGACACTGAAGACTGGAGGAATGATGCTGAAAATTCAGCTGCAGATCACAGGAATAAATTACAGTTTACATAATGTTCATATAGAAAACTGTTATTTTACATTGTAATAATATTTCCAAATTTTAGTGTTTTTACTATCTTATTAAACAAATAAATGCAACTTGGGTGAGCGGAAGAGACTTCTTTTAATAAAACAAAAAAAAATAAATAACAGAGAGAGATGAAAAAATGCCCAACAGACCTTCAGTCAAGCTGATTGAAGCTTGTGATACATAACTTTTAACTTTGTAAATGTATTTCACTTCAGAGACTGCTATTTTTCTCCATGTTTGGTAAGTAACCACAGATCAGGGCAGAGCTTCTAGCACACGAGGATAACACATCTTCAGATCATAGATATCTGCATTAAAACATCTACCATTTGAGCTTGTGTTCCTTTTTTGCCCCTCCAGTCTGAAAGACTCAGAGGCAATGAAACAAAGTTGAAGTTATTAAAAAAAAAAAAAAAACATTCGGGGCTAAAGCCCAATTAGTCACACCCCCGCTCCGCCCCTGTGAATGACATGACCCATACATTAGATAGAGACAAGAGAGAAGACTTCACTATATAGTGTGACACTATTAAATGCTATTAAAATGAATATTTCATTGCTCAGATGTTGCTATAGATCTGAGTTATATTCACACCAAAAACCCAGTGGTCTAAAGTAACACTCCTCATGAACAGTATATTACTGATCACATATGGATCAGAAAGAAACATTAATATAATATGACAAATCCATCAGTGCCATCTGGAGAGATGTCATGCAAGTCGAAAAAACAGGAGTTGTGCGTTTGATCTAAAATGCAAACTAACTGACAGAACTTGTCCCACACTCTTCTGATTAGCTTTGATTGTGCAGCATTGTGCAGAATTTTCGCCTTCAGATTTCCAGATTGCTTGTTATGAATCGTATTGTGTCAGGTTAGCACACAATGTTAAGACACAGCATGAAACACAGAAAGTGCATAGGGCTTGTGCATGCTCATTTGAAATGCATTGATGTCCAGCGATCAATATAATCCTCATCACAGCACGTCAACAAACACACACATACAGATGAACAAAATCAAATAAAAATGCACTGTTGTTAGAAGGTGTAAGCTGGCGAACAGTCACCTGCAATATGACAGATGTGTAGTGATTTATGATTATTCATAGGCTGTTATTCATAATCCACCTGTTAGTGACAGAACATAAGCCTCTGGTTGCTCTTCATTTCACAGACATCTAAAAAATGTTGCATTGCACTTAGAATGAACTGCACATGTACATTCTGGATTAAGCAGGTCTCTAAAGCGCCGGAGCGATGCAGGTCAAGGTAGAGATTTGCAGAGTTGTGGTGGGTTTGTGAGGATTTGCAGCATCAGTTCCTGCTGTGCCAGAGTCGTCTGTTTTATGAATGATTCATTGGTGCACATTATTCTAGGCTTTGTAAACTTTAATCAAAATGAAATTGAACTTGCTCCACCTCTGAAATGACTTTCTTTTTTAGCTGATGATGTCTTATTTTAAAACCCCTTCCCTCTAGTCACCTGTCATATGAAGTTATAGTCCATTCCCTCATTAAATCATACAGTTTCCCTTTATCTTTTCTCATTAAATACACTGTTTCACGCTGAAATAAATTATGTTCCAGTAAAATAGGTTTTTGTCGTTTGGCGAGTGTCATTTGGCTCAACCAATGGAATAAGATTGGGGGCAGGACTAAATAATGGGCAAATGAGAACGTATTTAGGAAACAGTCATTATTTTTGCAGAAGATTTGAAGGGTTTGATACAAAATGGAAATTATTACCGTTTTCTCACGCGATATTTAGTATTTCGAATAATCACTTTAAAGTTTAGATATGTCTATTGTCTTCCTTTTTTATGTCAGTGGTGTTGGAGTAGCTTTCTAACAAACGTTCTCATGTTTTATCTTTCTGTTCTGCAGTCTATTGACCCCGGCCAGCAGTTCACCTGGGAAAACTCCAACCTAGAGGTCAACAAGCCCAAGAACCGCTATGCAAATGTCATCGCTTACGATCACTCCAGAGTCGTGCTGACCCCCATTGATGGTGAGTCCGAAATCAAACCTATATTGATTCTCTTCTGCTCATCCAATAATAATCGTACTGTCCCCAAACTTTTGAAGAGTAGTGTTTGTAGCTTGACATCTCAAAATATCAAAACTCTCATTCAGCTTCGATGAGTTCTGCACAGAATCTTCATCTACTGAATTCTGTGAAAGGCCATCAAGTCCAAATCATGCCTGTTTATTAAATATTTTTGGATTATTTCAAAGTACTCTTTTTGAATGCATTTTAAAATATAGTTAGAAAATAAATAAGAAAAGTCTGTAGATACCATGTGTGCATATCAAGACCATCAGTACAACGACCACTCAGTTCTCAGCCTTTGCGTGTTAACACTGCACTGCTGAACCGCAGGTGTACCGGGGAGCGACTACATCAATGGAAACTACATTGACGGCTACCGCAAGCAGAACGCTTACATCGCCACTCAGGGTCCTCTTCCCGAGACGTTCAGTGACTTCTGGAGGATGGTATGGGAGCAGAGGACCAGCACTATCATCATGATGACCAGACTGGAGGAGAAGAGCAGGGTGAGATTTCACTCCTGCTCCGGCCTCAGAGCCAGAGAAATGTTTTTAGTGATGACAAGAGATGCAGATGACATAGAAATGATCTCTCAGGAGAGTGTATTGGGCTTTATATGGAATTAAATAAACATTCTAGAAGAATAGTTTCAAAATAGGAACTTATAAAGACTTTTAAACACTATAAAGACTCTCCCTACACATTGCACTTCAACCATTACTTCAAGCAGCAGCTTTTATAATGTTTTTTTAGTTGGTTGTTTACCCAGAAATTTAAATGGTCATCATTTATTCACCCTAATGTCATTCCAAACCAGATGCAAATAAAGTGAATTTCAGAGGAAGGGAAGTGACCATAAATGTCCTCATAGGACTGTCGAACAGGAAGTGATGTGTGTGCATGTGTGTTTGTGAGAGAGCGAGGTGTCACGTGTTTCCTCACCTGCTGTGTGACCAGATGGTCATTCTGTTATTCCTCCACATGATCAGTCTCAATATACATTAATGTGAATCAGTGCAAGCTTTATAATGGAATTATGTACCACACGATTCACAATGATATTATAATTTGATCTGTATAGATCTATTATATACTATTTATGTATAATATCTCTATCTATCTGTCTTTATATATATATATATATATATATATATATATATATATATATATATATATATATATATATATATATATATATATATATATAACATTTATTTTAACTGTTTTAATATGTTAAAATATTGCAGAAAATAATTTACTGATCGAATTGGACAAGCCTTGATATTATCTGCTTTAAAGTCAATTGAATCAAATTCTGTGGAGAAAATGAATGTGTTCAAAAACCTTCCGTTGCATGCTGTTGTCACAAATATACTTTGCATCATAAATATAAACAGAAACAAAATAAACATATTCATTCCACAACAAGAAATGCCTTTTACAAATTACATTTTTGACCTAAATTCGAGTCAGCCGTATTTATTAATTATCTTGAGTAAGTGCACATATTGTACCTGCTCTTTGTTGAGAAGGACAGCAGTGTTTATGGAAGCCCAGATGGGTCACATTAATGCATCTCAACTCCAGATCTACCGGCCATTACTCGCACAGCCAGTGGTGTAGTCTAGTTTTTTCTATTGGGTATACTCTGATTTTTACCGCAGACTCATAGCTACTCACCGCCCCAAAGCGACACTATATCACCACCACACTCAGTAATGCATACAGTATGCATCTACATGTAACTGAGAGCATTCTGAAAACTGCTTATGTGATATCAATGTCAATTTATTATAAGCAACAGAAGACTTTAACAGCCAATGACATTTATAGCTGGGGAGACTTGATTGATTTTCTACTGTTAACATTATCTTAAGAACATGGTCCCTGGAGCACAGGATTTATCATCTTGCAATTTTCAGTGCACATTTAAGAGTCATCTCTCTCATCATCTGAAACAAGGAGATATAAACATTGCATTCAGTTTAACTGCAACACACAGACACACACATGCACAGTATGTGTGTTATCATTCCTATTCTCCCACATTCACTGATCCACCACACTAATGTTACCTAACTTATTAACTAGTTATGTTGGCTTGAGAAAGGTTTCCCATAGACTTGCATAGACCTCTCTAGAGCAGTGGTTCTCAACCACATTCCTGGAGGACCACTATCACTGCACAGTTTGCACGTCTCCTTTATCTGACACACCCATTTCAAGTACTTGAGTCTCAACTAATGAGCAGGTGACTGATTAAGGAGACATGCAAAATGTGCCGTGATGGTGGTCCTCCGGGAATGTGGTTAAGAACCAAAGCTCTAGAGGACAACTGCAGTCCACTAGAGGGAGCCACAGGGTAAGAAATATTTCAACTCCCTTTATTTACTTTGGTTTTTAGTCAGTTAAATTTACAAACAATTGCATATGTTTACTGTATGCTGCCAAGTAAAGCTAACATATCGGATCATGACCAGGTGAGATAGTGACTATCTGATGTCCAGAGGCCAGTGTGAAAGATGCTTGGGACAGTGGACCGATCTGTCAATATGTTTCCATCCACCGATTTTTATATGCATGTTGGAATATCACATTAAAAACACTGCATGGAAACGCCAAGATGTGCATTAATTCTACAAATACGAATAAAAAACTTAAGCACACAATTGACAAGAATAAAAAAAAAATTGGCGTCGTACATTACACGTCACATCCTGATGTCACGTGTCATTACGGGACCTTTACGGATTGTGTGTGAATGCACACACGGATTATGGGAAATTATGTGAATTTTAGTGATTCACATTTTCAGTGCTGCACGGGCAAAAGAAACATGGCATGATTTTTAAAAAGTCGGTGCTTCGCAACACAGACGGCTCCCATCTGCTTCAGATTCAGCCGTCTCCTGTGCTCTTATGGCCCCTGATGTGTGATGTTTGTGTGTGTCTGTGATTGCAGGTGAAGTGTGATCAGTACTGGCCGAGCCGTGGAACAGAGACATACGGCATGATTCAAGTGTCCATGCTGGATACGGTGGAGTTATCCACCTACAGCGTCAGGACCTTCGCTCTCTACAAGGTCTGTGTGTGGATGATGATGAAACTGACATTTATTGTTTTTTCATCACTTTTTGTTTCATTTTACCTGCAGTGACAAATTATACTTCTATATTATAATCAATTATAATATGTTGTAGTTATTATAAACATATTTTCTTTATTTAAAAACCGCAAGAAAAATCCCTTTTCCATCACATCATATATCTTCTTGAATGTGTTGTGACAGAATGGGTCAAGTGAGAAACGGGAAGTAAGACAGTTCCAGTTCATGGCCTGGCCAGATCACGGCGTTCCTGAATACCCCACACCAATCTTAGCCTTTCTACGCAGGGTCAAGGCCTGCAACCCACCTGACGCCGGACCCATGGTGGTGCACTGCAGGTAGTGCATGATCTCTGCTCACGTATCTGTTAGCATGCACATGCATCTGTGAGTTCACTCTACATCTGTGTTTCCCATGGCAGCGCTGGAGTGGGTCGGACAGGCTGTTTTATCGTAATAGAGGCCATGCTGGAGCGGATGAAGCATGAGAAGTCGGTGGATATCTACGGTCATGTGACCTGCATGCGTGCTCAGAGGAACTACATGGTGCAGACAGAAGATCAGTATATCTTCATCCACGAGGCCCTGCTGGAGGCCGCCACCTGCGGGAACACAGAGGTCCCGGCGCGGAGCCTGTACACACACATCCAGAAGCTCACGCAGGTGTCGCCCGGAGACACTGTCACTGCCATGGAACTGGAGTTTAAGGTCAGAAAACACACACAGACACACACATCAACCTTAAACTGGCACGACACAACAGGGTTCCTGTGTCAGTTTTTCTCTCCTCGAAACACTGTGTGAAGGCACCAAATCACAGCCGATCAGAACCTCGCTGATGTTTAGTAAGCAGCTGACGATGCCATGCCTTGTTGCTTGTTAAAACCCCTGATTAACATGCAGAAGATGCCGTTTGTTGCTTAGCGGTTTATCTTGGTTGTTTTTTTGGACTTGGGAAAAGGGTTATTATCGCTAGCTATAACTGTTTTGTTAATTGAAATACAGTTGGAATAAAAAAAAATATAACTTTAAATTAAAATGTTTCATAAATGTTAATAATAATAGCTGAAATAGGCTTAAGCTAACGCACTAAAATAACTAGATATTAGAGTAAGCATCGGACATTAATTAATGAAATATAATGAATGCTTCAAGTTAAGTAACCATGTAATAATGCTGATTAAATTAACTGGAAATTAATAGAAAGTAAAACTGAAAAATAATATAAAAATAAATAAATAAAAAATAAATAAATGCACATAACAGAATTACTTAAAATGAAACTAAAATGTAAGATAAAAATTGAAAATATAAAAATATTAACTATGAACAACTATGAACATTTTTAGTAAATATTGAAGGTTAATGAATGCTATATACTACTATTGACAATTGTAAACAAATGAGATATTACTGTGAAGTGTTAATAAAAATAATTAAGCTAAATCAAATATCAATAAATACAATAATAGTAAAAAAAATTTTAAAAAACTGGAATAATAATGTAGAATCTGAAGCTGAATTGGTATATTCCTTATGACTCTCATCTATAATGGTTAATGGGAATCATGTGATTCTCAAGGGCCAGTGAAACAGAGCTGTGTGTGGAAATCTGTTTGTGTTTCCCTCACAACATGGATGATTTTAATGGGCTGTTTTTCCCATGATGCATTTTGGTGACATGCTGAGATTGAAAATGCAAGGATCATTTGAAGTTTGAGAACAAAGCCGCTCAAAACACCTCATTCTCCGCCAAAGAAGGATCTCAGTTGTTGACACTTAATTGTTGAAAAAAATTTGAGTTTGAGTGTGGCAATCTATCATTCTGCTATTAATACTGAACCTGAACTTAACTTTTGAACTCAGAGTGTTCCTTATATTTCATTAATCAATGACAAATGCACAATGTAACATCTATAATCTAATAACATCTATTATACAGTATAATGATGCCAAATAAGATGTACACAAAAAGCTGACTTTTAAAAGAAACAAGCTATTTTCAAATATTTATTAAAAACTCACAAAAATAAATGGAAAATGACAGAATGCTAATGTTTGAAAGGCTAAAATGTCATCTCATTAGCTTTCCTCAGCCACAAGCTTCTGCTGCTCAAGGCTGTATTTATTTGATCAGAAATACAGGAAAAACTGTAATATTCTGAAACATTATTACAATTTAAAATAAATGCTTTCTATTGTAATGTATTTTTAGATGTAATTAATTTCTGTGATCAAAGCTGAATTTTCAGCATCATGATCCTTCAGAAGTCTAATATGCTGACTTGCTGCTCTGTTCTAATTATTATCATTGTTGAAAACTGTTTCATTCATATTTTTGTGGAAACCATAATAGAGAGTTCAAAAGAACAGCACTTATGAAACACAAATGTTTTACATGATTATAAATATCACTTTTGACCAGTTTAATGCATCCTTTCTTTTTCAAACCTTTGATTGGTAGTGTGTATGAGTCTATTTCTCAATTTCTGAGCAATATGAATGTGTTCTGTGTTTTCCCACCACAGAAACTAGCCAACTCCAAAGCACACACCTCCAGATTCATCAGCGCTAGTCTGCCGTGCAACAAATTCAAGAACCGACTGGTCAACATCATGCCCTTCGAGTCCAGCCGTGTGTGTCTGCAGCCAATCAGAGGCGTGGAGGGGTCCGACTACATTAACGCCAGCTTCATCGATGGATACAGGTAGGCCTTAATCAATCAGAATTTGCAATTTAAAATTCAGTTAATTCCACTTCCTGTCACTTCCATTCAACATCCTGTGGTGCTGACAACTTAATTCAAACTCAAACTCCTGAACTGAAAGGAAGCCAGATCTTAAATTCAGAATTTTGCATGAAGTCATAAACAGAGATCTGAGAGCAACTGTGAATCAGACTCTGGAGAAATCAGATGAAAGACGGCGTGTTCTCCTGAAGAGGTCTCTCCATCACTGTCCCCCGTCTCTTTGACTCCTGCTGGATGTGACAGCTCAGAGTCATGGCCTATCGAGGAAGTCTGTGTCTGCGTGTCTTCTGCATTAGTGCTGCTAGTTGTCAGGAGAAATTGTTCTTATTGGCAGGACTGTCCATAACTGGAGCGCTATCAGCACTGGGGAATCGGCGCGGTCCTGCGCCCATGAGCTGACAGGTGATGCACACAGTTCAGTGCACAAATAAAAGGATTACCCATCAAGAGGAGTCCGGTCTCCATGAAGCACTCAATCTATCACACACACAGACAGATAGACGTTCAGACTGCAATGGGCTTGTGTCATGTGTACCACTGAATTAGGGGATAATTTCACCAATAACAATCCCAGCATTGATATTTTTGCAAACTGATACAGATTTCAAAATTTCCAACCAGTAAAATGAATTGTAATGGCTATGAATTAATTCTTTAAATATATAGTCCGACAAGCCGTGTGTTTCAGAGTAAAGCGTGGCACTGTGTTCATTCACACGCGAGCAGCTCATGACTCAGTGTTTACAGTCTCTCGGTTAACAGTAAATGCTGTGAGTTTGGGATGATTATGATGTGAATTTAAAAAAGGATCACAAACTGTGTATAAAGAGAAGTGTATTTGTTGTAAATAAATATTGGTATTGTAATTTTACTGTACTAAAATACGACTATTATTATAAAATATAAATGTTTTTTATTTTACAGTAAAATATTATAATTGTGAAACTTATATTTATTTTTTGGATGTATTTTTAACATTTAAATTAAAAATAAATTAAAAATTCAATTTTAGAAGCCATAATAATGACAATAATAATTAGTAGTAGTATAGTAGTAAATGTATGATTTTTATTTTACAATTCAGTATTATCACTTCAATAGTAATATTTCTTCATTGTCTTTAATCTTTACAATTTAAATAATATTTTAAAAATATATATTATTATTAATTTTTTATTATTACTGTAGGACTATAGTCAAAAAGGTTTTCCTTCATTTTTGGTGCTTAGCTGGCCACATGCCTGGTTCTGTCATCATTTACTCATCCTCATATCATTATAAAACCCGTATGACTTTTTCCTTATTCCCTGAAAATAATTGCACAGCTTAGATCGGATTCAATCATTTACACCCCTTTAGTATAACACTCATTATACAAGCATGACTAATCAAAATCAAGTACGTTAGAGCGTGAAATAATAGTATACATGCTAAACACATGCTTATTTTGGTAGCAGTTACATTTCATATCACTTCTTTTTACAGTCTGTTTGATGGATGGTGCACTGAAAATACTTCACTGAAGAGAAAGCTGTAGAAAATGGATATTAAACTTGCATTACCTAAGTCAGCCTCTATCCCATCTGCGGTGACTATAGTCTCTGAGATTCATTGATTCAGTGCCGTTTTATGCCACAGTGAATGGTTACTGCAAATATCAGTGCTTCAAATGAATAGCTCTTTACTAACATCCTGAATCAAGCACTTCCTCTGCTGCTGCTGGGGGGTCATGTGAGGTGGAGGGGCGGAGGTTTGTCAAGAATCTGGGCTCATTATTGGCGCTTAATCAAATTAACAGCCAATCAAAGAGCTCCCACTGCATCTGCCGCCGTACTGAAGTGTAAACAGCGTAATTGGCAGTAATCGTGTTTGTAATGAAGAACCGAGGGAGAAGGGCTTTCACATGCTTTTAGCTTGATGAGCTTTCAGTGTGTGTGTGTGTGTGTGTGTGTGAAGGGTGGGGGTTGCAAAGTTTCCAGTCGTTCGGTGACTCAGATAAGGCTGTATCACACCTGTGAGATGTGTGCATGTGTGTACCGTAGATCAGGACTCTTCAGCATATGTTGGATGAACGCTGTCTTCTCCCAGCATGCCCTGCGTGCAGATGTGTTCACTCACAGAGTGATTCGACGTGATCAAACGAGCTGAAGTCAGTGAGAGTCGTTGTTCATTGACAGTGTGGGTGTACAGCAGTACCACCACTCAGAGACCTGCGCTGATAAAATCACTGTAAGAGAATAATGAGGCTGCCAAAGTCAGATTAGGCATTTCCTCCACTTGTTCAACCATCTCAGAGATGCATTTATCTAAAAAAAAAAAAAACTTGAGCAGAGGCCTGGGGATCTCACAGCAGGACATCAGCACAAGCGCTCGCGTCCCCACGCTGCCAAACAGTGATCTACAGCTCTGCTGCCCTCATTACACAATCATGTCTCTCTGTCTCATCTTCTACCACCAGCGTCTTTCTGCCTCTCAGCATCTGTCTCACAGTCTCTCCCTCGTTCTCTGTCCAGTGTTTCCTCTCTCTCTCACTGCATATTTATCTCCTTGTCTGACTGTCTTAATGCATTTATGATCACAGTGATGGAGCTGCAGCGCCTCCTGCTGTTCAATTTAAGCAAGCATTACGCACTGTTGATTAGTATTCTGTCTAGATTCTTGATTTTTTAGACTGTGTTTTCATGTGTTGCTCCTGCAGGCAGCAGAAGGCGTATATCGCCACACAAGGTCCTCTCTCTGAAACCACGGAGGACTTCTGGAGGATGCTTTGGGAGCACAACTCCACCATCGTGGTGATGCTGACGAAGCTCAGAGAGATGGGACGGGTGAGTCCAGACTCTCAGATTCTCAATGTGAAGTCAATGTGGATGGCAACCCATTTTACTTCTGTACTGTGAGTGAAACAAGATATTCAAAAATGCTAAATGTAGGGTGGCTCTTGACTGCATCCATTGGGAAGTGATTGGATTGTGAAACGCTGCTCGTTTTTGATGTCCTGTGGACTTTAAGGCAGGGTCATTCATGCACAGCTTTGATAAGCAAAAGATTTACATGAATGTGCTTTTTATTTTATGAATCATTCAACAGTCCCATTAGGATTTCACAAGACTTTTTTTTATTTTTTATTTTGGCAAGTAACTGAATTTGCTGCAGCTTTTCAAAAAAAAAAAAAGGTGTTTATATTTTTAGGATAAGTAATTAGTATCAGTGACCACAAAAGGACTGTTACTGATCATTTTGCGCATAATTACTGAAATCAGTTGTGGTTCAGCAGTTGAACACATATTGATCAATTTGTTTGTGCTCAGATTTATGCATTTTTAATTAATTAACATTGCTTCTCTCAGGATTTTTTTTTTTTTACAAATATACAATATTGTAAGCTGCTGCAAATGATTGCAATTGTGAGGACGCAAAATCCTGGAGGAACTGATTTGAGTGTAGCAGACAATAATATCAAAATAAACATGTGATATGAATGTTGGTTTGCAGAGGAAAATGTCTGAATATGCAATTAATAATAATAACAATAATAATAAAAAAAACTCTGATTCTCTTATGACTAATGAAATGTTAATGATGCTGAAAATCAGCTAGTTGTATGCTGGCCTCAGGCTGTCATTCTGTGCATTACACCAAAGGCAAAAAAAAAAAGAAACCAAAAAATAAAGTTGGGGTTTGGACAAATGAATGGAGATCCTCTTATGATTGTGTGTTTGGCTCCACAGGAGAAGTGTCATCAGTACTGGCCTGCAGAGAGATCTGCGCGCTATCAGTATTTCGTCGTGGACCCCATGGCTGAATACAACATGCCGCAGTACATCTTACGGGAGTTTAAGGTCACAGACGCCAGGGTGAGTAGATCAGACGTGACCGCATGACTTCAGCTGTGCTGTGTCTTTAAATCACACTCTCATTCTCTCTCAGGATGGCCAGTCCAGGACGATCCGGCAGTTTCAGTTCACCGATTGGCCAGAACAAGGCGTGCCAAAGACAGGAGAGGGCTTTATTGATTTCATTGGCCAGGTCCACAAAACCAAGGAGCAGTTTGGACAGGACGGACCAATTACTGTCCACTGCAGGTGAGAAGCAGAATGAACGAGTGCAGCAGAGCATGGCTGATATATTGCATATTCAAAATGTGGTAAATCTATATTAAATCAGTCTCAGTCTTATATTTTATTGACTGTATGCCAGAGCTGACTTTGTATCTGTACATTACAGTTTAAAAGATTGGGGTCAGTAAGATTATTTTAAAGGAAATTAATACTTTTATTGATCAAGGATGCATCAAATTGATCAAAAGTGACGGAAAAGACTGATTTTTACAAACAGAGAGATTGTTACAAAAGATTTTTATTATAAATGCATGAATTTCTTTGAACTTTCTATTGATCAAAGAATACAATTAAATATAAAAGAAGATAACAAAAATGATCAAGGTTTCCACAGAAATCAGCCCAACTGTTTCCAGCATAAGAAATGTAACAAGAATTGTGTCTTGAGCAGCAAATCAGCATATAATTATGATTTCTGAAGATCATGTGACACTGAAGGTTGGAGTAATGATGCTGAAAATGTAGCTTTCATCACAGAAATAAATCACATTTTACAATATATTCACTTAGAAAACAGCTATTTGAATTTGTTAAATTATTTGACAATATTACATTGAATAAATGATGAATAAATGTAGCTTTGGTGAACAGAAGGCTTCTTTTAAAAACTTCTTCCAAACAAGCTTTACCGACTCCAGATGTTGTGTACGGTACATGTGCTGAACTGCTGTCTCTCTCTCTGTCTCTCTCTGTGTGTGTGTGTGTCAGTGCTGGTGTGGGCAGAACAGGGGTCTTCATCACTTTAAGTATTGTTCTGGAGCGGATGAGGTATGAAGGAGTGGTGGACATGTTCCAGACCATAAAAACGCTCCGCACGCAGAGACCTGCCATGGTACAGACCGAGGTAAACCTGACAGCCCAGCAATACTTCACATGTCATCATTTACTCCAAATCAGACAGATAGTTCATTTTTACGCAACACACGTGTTTTAGTCTGTGTTTTAACTGTGTGTGTCCTGTGTGTGCAGGATCAGTACCAGCTGTGCTACAGAGCCGCTCTGGAGTACCTTGGCAGCTTCGATCACTATGCAACGTAACCACTCCCAAAATGCCTCAGAACGGAGAGCCGCCACTTGTTTCTGAGCCATAATCATCATATCTATTGAGTCACCACTGCTGGAGAGAGAGAGAGAGAGAGAGAGAGAGAGAGACTGACAAACAGACAGAGAGAAAGGGCAGACCAGAAGAGAGGAGAAATCACTGGAACTTCATCACAATCCTGTTCCTGTCTCTGAAAACAGCAACAAATCTTCATTCTGGTCTCTAATGCACAGCTCCTGTCTCTGTATTACCTTACTGCTTTATGATTACTACGAGCATTTCATTTTCAAATCGATCAACATTGCCTATTGTTTTTATTATTATTATTATCATCATTATTATTACTGTATCATCATGACGATTGGTATACATGTCAGAAAATACAATATTTGTATCATTTATGCTGATCATCTAAGGGGTTCTTTTATTTTTTATTTTTTATTATATTATTATTATTATCATTCCTTTATAATTTTTTCGTATGTTATTTTTAGCACATGTGGACATGTATTTTCACATGGCCCAGGTTACTAATACTATAAGAGAAGTACTCAGAGCTGCTGATGATTTCTTACTTTTTGTCATTATTATATTTTAATGATCTACTCTTATTTGGTGGGAAAAGGGGAACTTTTATATATAAAAAATATACAATTAAAAACAACCTTTTCACCTCCTGATACTTTATAAAACAGTATAATCAAGTATAAAAGAGAGTTAGTGACCTTAATGAACCTGCCGTCGTTAAGGACAACTGAATAAACCAATGAAACGAGAGAACGCAGTCAGAGCTGTTCTGCTCTGGATAGCAGTAAACAGACACTTTCTGGAAACCTTCCATTCTCGAGTGAAAGAAAGACAAGAAAATAGGTGTTCCTGCTGCCACAGCAAAGTTATTATCCCGTGCCGGGTCAGCTGAGGTCAAAGGTCAGCTCATGCTGAATGGCCAGGCCTTGACCCGCACACACATGTACAGCCGTCACGTACCTCCAGTAGAACCACGGCCATCCGTCATTCGCTCAGACTAACAGCTGAAGTGGGAAAAACAGACTGGGAATACAAAACCTGAAATTTCCACATGTGGTATTAACGGCCAGCCGATCATTTCTCACTGTGGCTCGTAAAGACAAATCTCCCGTAACGTCGCGACAGCATCATCAGACTGAAAATATGTGCATACTCAAGTGTTTCTATCCTCCTATGGCCTGAGCACAAAGTAAGATGAAAAATGCGGACATGGGAAGAATTCATTTCACTTTGTGTTCGCATAGAGACAAAACGGCATTCAATCTGTTGTACAGCCAATCTGTTTTCTATTTGTTAATAAAAAGGAGAGAAATATGTGTTAATAAAATGCTTAAGTGGGTTTTGTACATGTTTATTATGGGGATTTCGCTGCAGTATCCCGGTTCCTTCAGCAGATTTCCCGGGAACAGATGGCTGGTCCCTCTCCAGTGTGTCCGTGTCCTTGCCAGAAAGCTAAAGCTAGTCGGCCCACCGGCCGTTGCAGTTTAATGTGAAGGCATGTGGACTGGATTCTGCCTGTTCTACATGATTCATTAGTTCTGGAACACCTGGAGACATTAGTCCTCCTCCAAAAATCTCAGCAACCAGACAGGAAAGTTTACTAATTCTATTGAAAGCTAATCATCTCACTAATTAGGCACAAACTGTCCCTTTGGTCTAAGGTCAGAGATGTTGTTTCCCACTGTAGATAAAAAAGAATTGAGCCTAATTACCAGTTGGTAGACGATATTCAATGTCTTTGTTTGTTGTGGGAGATACACAGATAAGTTAGTTGTACATTTTTTAACAGGTGGTCTGAAAACCAACAATTTGTCCAAATAAAAAACACACCATAGATATTTAACGTTTATTTTAGATACTGAAGATGTAAAATGTTGTAAATTGCACAGAGGTTTTACTGTATGTTTTTAATACATACGTAACATGATCTATTGAGTTTATAAATTTGCATCAGTATGGCCAGGTGGCTATCTACTGTATGTGAAGAGTGAGTTTTAGAAATAATGTCTATTATCCATATAACTTACATATTCACCTTGCCAGTATGGAATGGGATATACAAATACAAGTCAATAGTTAAATATTTGCAGAGCATATCATATTTAAATGGTGGCATGTGGATTTAAGGAGTCGAATGAGATGTATAGAGTCAGATATATAATCTTTATAATTTATACACAACTATTTAGCTTACATGGATATATATATATATATATATATATATATATATATATATATATATATATATATATATATATATATATACTATACACATGCATAAGTAATTTATTTAACATTCACATACTTCATACTCATAGCTCTATATGATATTTGAAAGACAAGTATGTTCAGACTACATATCAAGGTCACTTTAAGGCTAATATATATATATATATATATGAGCTATGTATGATATGTATATGGTTAAAAATGTATATATAAAATATTTATGTACACAATAGACCAGGAGATTAAAAATTAATATGAGATATATGGAAAGGGGCCCATTAGGATGCATAGTAAGATATACAAATGATCTACATTATCTATAATCAATATGTATAAGATTTTCTATGAGAAAGAGACATTGTAAGACTTAAATGCAGTGTTGTACATTAATCTTTTTTATTTATCTATATCTAAATGGCCCCATGATCAAAAGTATATATATATAGATCTATACAAATATCCATAGGCTTTATAATCTGTATGATTCCGCTTCTATATCATTGTTTATATATAAATGATGTATAAAATGACTATATACTTTGGATTTATATGTTTGATATGGCATGAGCAGTCTGTATAGGTTGTATGAGCTCTATTGGATATATGATTAAATATATAGAATCAATAACATATAGCCCTATGACCATCATATAGAGAGAATTTTCCATGATATCCACAAGGCCCCATGAGGTTCATGTGTACTGAGTTGATCAGGGAACGCCTTCTTCCATCTTTGTAAACAGTGTGTGCGCATGCGCAGTCGTGTCGCACTCTAATGGAGGACATGTCTGATCGGTAATCGTCTTTTTCTGCGCCGTTTTTCTGAGTTGCGCCCTCAACACCCCTCAGCTGAGCCCGCGACACCCGTGAGTTAACTCCTCTGGTGCTCTGCTGACACACATGATCGGGTTTTCATGCATGTCGAGTGATTTCATGTGTGTTTTAGTGTGTGGATGTCGGTGTTTACAGTAGTTAGCCACCATGCTCGTCAAAGTTTGGAGCGGATCAATAATTCATGTAATAACACAGTTATTAACTACAACAAACCGTTAATTAGACTGTGTGGATGGATTGGTTTGTGTGTGTGTCGACCTGACGCGGTGTGTTTGTGTTTTGTGTTTGACAGGAGTAACGTTAAGTTTGTTCATTTGAGCGGCTTTAGCCGTCGTGTGTGTTGTTGTTGTTGTTGTTTTTGCAGTGAGTTTAGATATTTCGTGTCGTACACTTTCAGTGGTCCTGTGCAAAACCTCAAAATGAGATCATGACACATTCATAGATATGATGCTTTCTCATGATACACTCTAAAGGTTTAGATATGATGTGTTTGTCAGGCTAGCCTGAGCTAGCATGCTAGTTTGAGTTTACAGGTGCTTCAGCATTCATAACTATAACAGAAATTAATCTACTGTTTTTATTATATACTGTGTGCTTGAATATAATAGTGCAGCGAGTGTATTTCTGTATAATGTTGATTTGATTAAAACAGTTCATTAAGTTTATTTCTGTCAGTAAAATCTATGAGCATGTTGTTAGCTATTACAAGTTACTTTATACTATTGTTTTCTACTTAAATCGATATTAATGTGCCTTATCAATCCTTTTATTGTTTTGTTTTCCCGGAATTATTTGTATTTAGTTGCTCCCACAAGTTGTATGCCTAATATGTATACTTTTTCTGTCCTTTTGATGACTCCTGTACTTTTTATATATAATCTTTAAAATATTTATAATCAAAAATGTATAATTATTTTATAAATTATTATGTGTATATTTATGTTTAATTTAACCCAAATTGATTTATCTTTTACTTGTGCAAATATTTTGGATCACTTTAAATTAGCATAATAACATATGTGTATAAAATGTGTTATAAGTAACTTCTCTTGTCTAGTAGTGGTAGTTATAGTGATGGTGGTTTGCATGTGGAGTTTATTAGTCTGGAGTAAGAAGACACTTACCAGTAATACAAATGTAATTGGTGGTGCTGGTTTGTGCCAGGTTTTCTCACAGAATTAAGCTACTTTAACACCATTGTCGTGGGTTGATTTTCATGCCTGCGGTTTTAAGCGACCCCAATAACATGATATTTAGCCCCGGAGTGTGTTCCCCTTCAAAATGTGATTGGGCAAGTTTTGAGTAGCAATTGGGTGGGTTTTGTTATGAGAACCCGGCATCCCTGGTGTTGGTTTGTGTTGCTGTGGTGTGGTTGTTTTAAAAAAAAGCATGAGTATATGTTGCGTATTGTGTTTTGTTTATGTGTTTGTTGCTGAAATCTTCATCTTTCTGTTTCTCTTACAGTCAAAGTGGCAGAATGGCTTCGGACTCAGTCTCTCAAAGCTCCCAGAGTCCTGTCACCAGGATCATGACCTTTCACCCCACAAAAGAGGAGTTCAAAGACTTCAACAGATACATAGCATATATGGAGTCGCAGGGGGCTCACAGAGCCGGCATGGCTAAGGTTAGTGTACAGGATTTTTTGTGGTGTTGCTGTTGATCATTGAAGGTTTGCATGGCTCACTGATGTAATTGTTTGTCAGGTGGTGCCACCAAAGGACTGGAAGCCCCGGCGCACGTACGATGACATTGATGATCTGGTGATTCCCGCACCGATTCAACAGGTGGTCACTGGCCAATCAGGTCTCTTCACGCAGTACAACATCCAGAAGAAGCCGATGACCGTCCGCGAGTTTCGCAAAACTGCCAACACAGACAAGTGAGCAGCAAACGCTGAGATAATTAGATACAGTTCACTCCTGATGCCCTAAGAATTAGCCATAATTAGCTTCTTAATAAATGTTCCTGCTGCTATTATGCAGGATTAATCAATGCAAATTATTTTAAAATAATAAAAACATTCTCCACCAATGTCGTGACTTTTTCTTTTTTGTCGATGTAACTACATTGCTATTCAGAAGTTTGGGGTCTGCATTTGTTTGATCAAAAAATACAGAAAAAACGCTAATATTGTGAAATATTACTATAATTAAAAATAAGTGCTTTCAAATTAAATCTATTGTAAAATGTAATTTATTCCTGTGATGTTCGGCTGTATTTTCAGCATCATTCCTCCAGTCTTCAGTGTCACATGATCTTCAGAAATCATTCTAATATGATGATGTGCTGCTCAAGATTTTTTTTTTGATTATTATCAATGTTGAAAACAGTTGTGCTGCTTCATATTTTTGTGAAAATTTTCTTTTCTTTTTTTTTGTTCAATAATAGAAAGTTCAAAAGAACAGCATTATACTAGAAAACGTTTGTGACATTATAAATTGATCATTTTAACACATCCTTGAAACTAATAATTTGCTAGTTCAAACCCCAAACTTTTGAATGGTAGTGTAAGTTTTAATATCTTGATTCATTAAAGTAAATCCCTAATAAAATGGTTGTCTAACTCGACTGCAGGTTCTGTAATCCCAGATATGCTGATGTTGATGAACTAGAGAGGAAATATTGGAAGAATTTAACATTCAATCCACCTCTATATGGGGCAGATGTCAGTGGAACCCTCTATGATCCAGTGAGTAATCTGCCCTTTTTATTAATGAAATATTTTGTATTCACTATTATGTTTCAGTTACAGGAGTTGTTTCGAGTTTGATAATGCTATTGTGTTATACAGTGAATATAAATCTGTTTCTGACTGTATACAGGACGTGACGGAGTGGAATATTGGCCGTCTGAACACTATTTTGGACATGGTGGAGAGAGAGAGTGGAATCACAATCAAAGGAGTCAACACTCCGTATCTTTATTTCGGGATGTGGAAAAGCACGTTCGCCTGGCACACAGAGGACATGGATCTCTACAGCATCAACTACCTTCACTTTGGAGAGCCCAAATCCTGGTAATGTCACAACTTGTATGTATTGGAATGTAATAAATCATGTTTTTGGACAACATGTTTGCTGTTATTCTAGTTTATTTATAGTATATTTTGTTATTCTCAGTTGAGACTTTTTGGCAGATTCATTTATAAAGCTCATTTGTTCATATTCACTACCTTTCAGAAGTTAAGATTGTTTTTTTTTCTTTTGGATCATGAAGGATCCAAAAGAAAGAGACATTGTAAGGATCATGTGACACTGAGTAATGATTCTGAAAACTTGATCCCAGGAATAAATTACATTTGAAAATAGAAATCATTTATTTTAATATATTACAATAACATAGTTTTTATAGCATTTTTGATCAAATAAATGCAGCCTTGGTGAGCAAATGATACTTTTTTTCATCTTTAAAGAGCTTACTGACCCTAGTAATATTCATACTGTCCGAGAGAGATTTTAAAAGCATTATGACTTGGTCTTGAATTGAAATCGGCTCTTCTGCAGGTACATTGTGCCTCCAGAACATGGGAAGCGATTAGAGCGTCTTGCTAAAGGTACAGTGGTCTTCTGGAAACATCCCATTTATTGCTCCTCCTCTTCCGCAGCTCATTAACTCCGTACTCTTTTCATTTTCAATCATGCAGGATTTTTTCCTGGAAGTGCCCAAAGTTGTGAAGCCTTCCTGCGCCACAAAATGACATTAATTTCGCCGTCAATTCTGAGGAAGTATGGAATACCCTTTGAGAAGGTGAGTTACTTGATCTTTATCATCTTATCTCATGTCATCGCTGATTTTATCTCATGATTTGACTTCTTTCTGCTTGATTTGTCAGGTCACACAGGAAGCAGGCCAGTTCATTGTGTCCTTCCCCTTTGGATATCACGCTGGGTTTAACCATGGCTTCAACTGTGCAGAATCCACCAACTTCGCCACACAGCGCTGGATCGATTACGGAAAGCTGGCAACATTAGTATGTTATTTCACATGCATCTTTTACATTAGGACACGTATGTTAAAGTATGTTATTGCAGATATGTTTTTGTTTGTTGATGTGGGTCTCTTTCTCAGTGCTCCTGCCGGAAGGACATGGTGAAGATATCCATGGATGTGTTTGTTCGCAAGTTCCAGCCAGAACGCTATAAACTTTGGAAAGCAGGAAAGGACAGTGCACCAATAGACCACTCAAAGCCCACGCCAGAGGCAGCAGAGTTCCTGACAGATGGAAAGACGGAGAAAGAGACAGGAGAGCTCGGCGATAGCAGCAAAGCAGAAACACAGGAGAAGAGAGGAGAAGCAGAGGCGGAAGAAGAGCTGAACGCAAACACGGATGGTGGAGAGGAGGACAAATCTGATATTTTGAAAAGGGAAACCGATGGTGCAAAGGAGAAAGCAGAAGCAGAGAAAGGAGGTCTGGAGGTAGAGGAGAAGAAGCCTGTTCGGGATGAAGAACCGAGCGGCACTTCACAGCAGATCAACAGGTGTGTCAAAAGAAAATACGTGGCTGTTTTACGACCTCCATCTGAGATACTGATGGCGTATTTTTTAGTGGCTATGTGAATGTATTTGTACAGAACCATTCATGCTGTGCTTTATTGTGTGGACCTCAATGTGACCTCAAGCGCCTCATTGTTTATATGTAGCACAATAAAAAGTTTAGTTTTTTGTTTTTAGTCTTCTGATTTCCCTTCTCTTCATACAGTAGTAGTCCAAAGCAGAATGTGGGGCAGAAGCGGCTCAGACCCAGTCCTGACGATGGAGCAAAAGAAGACGACAATCAAGTGAAGTTAGAAGAAGAGGAGGAATTTGAGAAGAAGAAAGCCAAACTCAGCCAGACTGAGACAGACGACAAGAATGAACAATCCATCTCCACTGAACCAGGTGGAGCCTCGTGTACAGCAAATTATACACGGGTGATGCGGTAATAAAAATGCTAAAACAACCAATGTGTATTTCTGCAGGTGATGTGCAAGCTGAGCAGACGATGGGGACAGAAATGCCCCCACCACAACAGAAAGAGAATCAAGCCCCTCACTGCATGGAGGTGGAGCTCTCGCCATCAGACCCCACCTCCAGCAGTGACATCACAATGCAGCAAAGAGACATCGTCCCTCCCTCTGAACCCTGCGACGTCACCTCATCCTCAGAATCCACAAACAGCATCGCTGATGATGAGGCTCCAAACAGTGATGTCACCTCTCAGTCCGAGCGTGTCACTCAAAGCTGTGATGTCCAAAGCAAGACTGTTGACATCAATCAAAACGGTGACCTCACTGATGCCCAGCAGAGTGAAGTCACATCCCATTCGTGTTCCACTGACATCACACCTCTCATATCCGTAATCAGCAGTATCTCCTCTCTACATGGCATTAACTCCGCCCAGATCTGTGATGTGTCTGCAGAACCTAGCGACAGCACGATAAATACCATCATTCATAGTCCAAGTGAGCCAGGCAGTAACTCCTCCCACACCTATGATGGCCAACCAGAGCCCAGCGACATCACGTTCAGCCATAAACACGAACCCGCCATTAACTCCACCCACACCTGTGATGCCCGACCAAAACTCAGCAACATGACCCTCAGCCCTAAACCCAAACCCAATGTTAACTCCACCCACAGCTGTGATGTCAACACAGAACCCAATGACATCAGGGTCAGCGCTGATCACGAAACCAGCATTAGCTCCGCCGACAGCTTTGATGTTCAACCTAAACCCACTGACATTACCGTCATTGCTGAACACGAACCTAGCATTAGCTCCGCCCACAGCTGTGATGTCCAACCAGATCCCAGCGATGACAACATCAGTGCTGAACACGAACCTAGCATTAGCTCCGCCCACAGCTGTGATGTCCAACCAGATCCCAGCGACAACAACATCAGTGCTGATCACGAAACCAGCATTAGCTCCGCCCACAGCTGTGATGTCCAACCAGATCCCAGCGAAGACAACATCAGTGCTGATCACGAAACCAGCATTAGCTCCGCCCACAGCTGTGATGTTCAACCAGATCCCAGCGACGACAACATCAGTGCTGATCACGAAACCAGCATTAGCTCCGCCCACAGCTGTGATGTCCAACCAGATCCCAGCGACAACAACATCAGTGCTGATCACGAAACCAGCATTAGCTCCGCCCACAGCTGTGATGTTCAACCAGAACCCAGCGACGACAACAACAACAGCGCTGATCACGAAACCAGCATTAGCTCCGCCCACAGCTGTGATGTTCAACCAGAACCCAGCGACATTACCGTCAGTGCTGAACACGAATCTAGCATTAGCTCCGCCCACAGCTGTGATGTCCAACCAGAACCCAGCGACGACCATATCAGTGCTGATCATGAACCCAGCATTAGCTCCGCCCACAGCTGTGATGTCCAACCAGAACCCACCGACATTACAGTCAGTGCTGACCACGAACCTAGTATTAGCTCCGCCCACATGCATGATGTCATCACTGAACCCAGCAGCAGCACCATCAACCTTAATCTCGGTGAGTCGCAGTGTAGCTCTGCGTCAGTGACCGGCAGCCAGGTGTGTCCACCTGCAGTCCAGCACATCTTCCAGAGAACACTGAGCCCCGCGGAGGTCCTGCACGTCCACAGCTACGCTAAAGGAGATTACAGCAATTTTGAGCCACGCATTCAGCATGAGAGAGACCAAGACAGCGACTCTGATAGCGAGTCTCAAGAGGACTGCAAGGTGTGTACGTGCTGTCTGACTCACTATTCACTAAATTAATAGAGCTCCACTGAAGTGGCATTATTTTGTAGAACAACCTCTAAGTTTGCATCACCCTGGTTTGCTTGACAGAATGCTAATAGGGTGTTTCCACTGGTTTTTGGAAAGTAAGCAGTTTGATTCTTACATATTTTGTTCATCATGATAATCTTCACACATGGACACAACTTTGATCAATTTGAACTGCCTAAAAAATCCTAAATTAAGATATAAACAAACTACACCACAATCACTCAACTTCAGTTACCATTACTAAGCTCTTTAAGTCTTTATTTAAAAAAAATATATATAAAATTGCAAGTGCACTGATTAGTCTTTAAAAGCGACTAGTGAGTAGTTGAGTTTACTCGTTTGGCACAATGACATTCAATGCCTCTGTAGGCCCATTTAGCCTCTTGTTAGCAACCATATTTTTAAGACAAGTAAAGACTTAAAAAAAAAAAAACATTAGTGAGGTGTTACTCGTGTATTGTATGTTGTAAAATAAAACGTGAAAAAATCTTGAGCTTGAGATCACCACAGACATTATTTCAGGCATTTAACCAAAAAAAACCATTGACAATGGAACCATAAGGTTTTTGGACTCATTTCCTGCAGCAGTTTATAGATCAAATCAGTTAGCAATGTAAACACATCCACAAAATTAACGCTAGATGTATTTCTCCTTCTTGAATGCCTGTGCTGTAGATTGTGGAGAATGCAGAAGACTCCTTCATGCTTCATCACTCCACTACACAGTCCCAGCTATTTAAAATGATGAAATTGCTCTCAACTGCATCACATGTTTGGATAGATGCCCGCTTACAGCACACTTCATCATCTGATGAATAACTCCTGCCACCAATTAATGAAGAGCATGAACATCTCTCTTAATAGTTTGTGTGCCTCCTGCTTCCAGGAGTAGACATAGCGTGATGCTTATCACTCCAGGCCACATAATGATATAATGAGCTAGTTTACATGGATAGGAAAGTGATGAAAAGAATGACAATAACTCCATTTAAATACTCAACAATAACAGTGTCAGTATGCATTTTCATGCATTTAGCTCTGTAATTGGGAGTAGATAGTGAAGGAGATGCAGATTTGCAGAACAAAAACATGTTCTGAATTCATCCATGATTATATGCACATTTTCTTTTTTTCCAGATTTAATTGGGTATTTCTGTTACATCATCACAAAGCCACTGCAGTTCCATCATAAATTATTAGGGGGTTTGCGAGCTCTTGTTTTGGAAACCCTGTAGGATCTCGAGTGTGTGGTTGTGTGTAATGAGTGTGAGTTTCTGTTGTCCTGCAGAAAGAAGATGAACACCCAGTGGAAGCTCAACACAGACTTCCCAGACTCCCCAGGCACCATCCTCTGATGAAGGACAGCATCAGTGACGAAGGTCAGATTGTGTGGCTCTGTTGTTACTGTTAACAAGAATTAAAATATGGTAACAAATCATTTTCAGTAATTGAAATAAAACTGAAACAAAAATAAAAGCTAAGTAGATAAATCCAATAAAGCTAAATATAAATATAAAAAAATGAATAAAAATTACGAAAGCACAGAAAAATCTAACTAAAATTAAAAGAAATAATGAAATTATATAAAACATTATGATCATTTAAAATCTATATTAAAAGTATATAAATAATGCTAAGTTAACACTGATGTTTGATCTGTCATTAGTGTAACGGACCACTTTCCAGGATCAATGTACTGCTTACGTATGTTTACTAAAATCCCAGTACTTCACAAACTCCTGGTATATAACTGCCATGAAATATATATATGTGTGTGTGAGTGTGTGTGTGTGTGTTAGTGTGTCATGTGTGGTTCAGGTTTACCCTGTGTTATGGGGTCATAATATCCCTACAAAGATGGCTGTATCCAAAATCGTTGACCTTGTGGGGACATTTTTGTCTCTATGAGGAAAAAAAGCTTTTAATCATACAGAATGTAGTTTTTTGTGAAAATCAAAAATTGCAGAAAGTTTCTTGTGAGGAGTAGGTTTAGGTGTAGGGTGTGGTAGGGCGATAAAAAATACAGTTTGTACAGTTTAAAAACCAGTGCTACTATAAAACTATACTCATTGTAGTCTGAAATGCATCAGAAGTGTGTAATTCCTGCACACTAGCACAACCGAACAGAATGACAAATGTTTGCACATTGTGCAAAATGACTGTCCTGCCCTGGACTCTTCAGAAAGTGACCATATGAATGCTTTACTTAGAGTCACCACTGCAAATTAAACTGGAATACAAAGTATTATAACCATATAAATATACCATAAATCACATTGCAAAAGCATCTTTAGCATGAAGAATGATGTGTTGGATTGTGTGTGCATGCGCAGAGCTGCAGGATCAGGCTGCGTCCGAGGAGGACGGGCTGGACGGTGAGGCCTGGGCACGACCTTTGGCCCAATTGTGGCAGAATAGACCGTATAATCCAGAAAGAGAGAGAGAATACAACAGAGAGATGGGTCTGCGGCCTCCATACTGCGCTGTGTGTGCGCTCTTCCAGGCACATCAGCGGGTAAGCCGGCCTGTTTCAAGGATCTGTGTTTATCTGTTTCCTGTCACTGGAGTATATCAAATGTCTGACACTTCCTGTGGTTTCCTGTTTATGTGTTTGTGTTCAGTCTGAAGGGGGCGAGAGCGAGCCGACCGTGGTGCTCCCCGGCGGTCAGATGAGGACCAAGCCTCTGATTCCAGAGAGATGTTTCACCACCACCACCGAGGACAGCGCAGACATCCAGCCGTCCACACCTCACCTGGAGGAGGACGGCACCAGTCTGCTCGTCAGCTGCTCCCTGTGCAGTGTCCGTGTGCACACTAGTGAGTACTGAGCTGACAACCCTGACTATCACAGTACTGGTTCGTTTCCTCATCTAGTAGCTGTTTGTGGTGCCTGATCAAAAAGGGAGTCAGTTTGGAGTAATTAAGTTTGTTTCTTTTTTTCTTGTTTTTTTAAAGAAAATAATACTTTTATTCAGCAAGTATGCAAAAAAAAGTGACAATAAAGACTTTTAGAATGTTACACAAGATTTATCGTTTCACTCTGAAGACTGGAGCAATGATGCTGGAAATTCAGCTTTGCATCACGGAAATAAATTACATTTTAAAATATATTAAAATAGAAACTGTTTTTTTAGATTGTAATAATATTTTACAATTTTATTTTATTTTATTGAATTTTTGATCAAGTAAATGCAGCCATGGTGAGACTTTCAAAAATCTCACTGACCTCAAACGGTTTTGTAGTTTGTCTGGTTATAACATTGACTAGAATATAATATCTTCTATTTTTTTTCCTTAATTGAATAGTCTGTTTCACTTGTGCTGTTTGTTCTAGGTTGTTACGGTGTGGCTCCAGTAAGAGTCTCCAAAGACTGGAAATGTGCTCGCTGTAAAGCCAACGCTCTCGCCGAGGTACACCTAAACAGCTTCACATGTAGTGGCCCAAATAATATTTGGACACTTAAAAAAAAAAAAAAGTTTACCCAGAAATTCTGTGCACCTACTCTATTTTTTTGAATGTTTTGCGTTATCAGTTTGTTTTCCTTTAATATTTATGAATGTTTCTTGTTTCTGTTTTAAGTCTGGCTTAAGTGTCCAAATAATTTTCGGGCTACTGTGCACCTGGATTAAACATAATTATATGCTAGTCTTTCATCTCTCCATTAAATGACGTAGTGGGATGAATTGTAAACTGATGATGCTTGAATCTGTGATTCTTGGCAGAGTTGCTGTCTGTGTTCGTTGAGAGGTGGAGCATTGCACAGAGCCAATAATGGCAAGTAAGTAAAATGGAAGTCCACTAGAAGGCAGAAGTGAAAAACCATGAACCACACTGACCCCTGAACAAGAAGTTATCCTGATCTTGAATTGTTAGAAGTGAGCTTATGTGGATATTGTGTGCTTCAGATAAACAATAACCTCATTTATTACACAATTCTGGTTTGAGATCATATTCATTTCACAATCAAAATAAAGAAATGGGATATTAAATTTAAAGGAATTTAATTTAGGAATTTAAAGGAAGTGATGCCTATAATCTTTTTTTTTTCCTTCCATGTTGACATAATTATTCATGACTGTTTATAATAGATATAATAAATTATATATAATTTGTACTATAATGTATCATTCATTATAAAACATTTAGAATTGAACTGAATCTTTATTGTCATTGTATGTACGCAGTGGTACAAGCAACGAAATGGGGTTGTAATTTTTTTACAGTAATTTTTATTACTGGAGTACAAACAGCCTGTATTTTAGTAATCACAGTAGAAGATCACAGGGAATAATTAGGGGCTTTCACACTGGGTAGTTAAAGGAACCACGGTGGTCCCCTGAGAACAACATTTCCCCCTAGGGGCCATTTTCTTGGTTGCATTTGCAATGAAAAAAGTGCTGTATTTAGCAAGGTCATCAAGTGGAGGATGTAGAAGTGCTCCATTTATCACTGTTTTCCATGTTTGTAGAGTAAATTAATGTAAATGGCAGGCGGAGGTGTTTTATACAGAATGCATTCACCTTACATTTACGTCACTGGTAGTTCCTGTTGTGTTGGGTTAGACCCTGCTCTCAAGTAAGCACTAAAATAGTCCCCCTGAAAGGTGTTTCTGTAACTAAAATCATTCTCGGTTCCTGCTATGCGAACACGTCAAAAAGCAGATATTTCCGTCAGTAATTATAGGAACTATGAAATGTCCCTCGAGCGCAAAAGCCCCTATTGATTACAAAAAGACTCAAAGGTACAACAACAAATTACAGTAATTCAGAAAGGAAATGTATTTAGTTTTCATGAAAATAGTGTCCCATAGTAAAAAAATTTAAATTATATATATATATATATATATATATATATATATATATATATATATATAATGATCGGTTAATGTTGTGCATATTCAACAAATCATCATCCCAGGTTCCTAACATGTGTCTCCATGTGCAGATGGGTTCATGTCCTGTGTGCGGTGGCAGTGCAGGAGGCTCGCTTTGTGAACATCGCTGAACGATCACCCGTGGATCTCAGCGGCATTCCCTTACAGAGATTCAAGCTGGTGAGTTTCTGTTGCAGGGTGCAAACTGTGCAGACATTTCACTTCTCTGAGATGTGGCTCCACCCCAAACCTCCATGAATCAACAGCTGGATGTGTCTTAAATTATACCAGACATCGTTGGTGCAAGAGAACGACTCGGTTTGCTGCTAATTCTAACTTCAGGATGTTGAATTTTACTGAAAGTGCTGACTTGGTGTTATTTATATCTACACTTGGGGCCCTTTCCTCCGGTCCCGCTTCCTCTGAGTTAACTTCCTGTGAACTGATGTCTCTTGAATGTGCTTACAGAAATGCTACTACTGCAAACGGCGAATGAAGAAAACGTTGGGGTGTTGTGTGCAGTGTTCTCACGGTCGGTGTCCCACCTCATATCACCCGACCTGCGCACAGGCCGCCGGCGTCATCATGCACCCAGACGATTGGCCCTTCGTCGTCTATGTCACCTGTTGCCGCCACAAAGGGCCTGTACAATCAGAGGTATTGCACTTTGAAATAGTTAGTCAAAACCCCCTAAAAAAACAAACCGACACCCAGATAAAATGAAAGACTTGAAGCAGGGAAGTTTCATTGTGTTTCCCATACATTGATATATTTGTGGCGACCCACTACAATAATCAAAACTGACCACCACAAATAGATTTTTACAAAAGGCCATGACTTTGTTGAATAAACATTAGCACTGCACGAGTCAGTCGAAACCCGGTGCAGGTGTTTTTATATCCCTGTATTTCTGAAGGAGCCAACGGTCTTCTGAAAATGATGGATGTCATTTTCATTTCATCTGGTCTGTAATGCCTGAGCAGCATTTGTGAGCGCACTTATTTGGTAATAATTCGGTAAAATTACCAGGGAAACCTCTATCTCTCCTGTTCTACAAGCGCCTCCTGCTGGCAGAGAATAGAATGTCGGATTTAAATGAACGCTGTTATTAAAGTAGTTAATCGTTAGCATTAGCGCGGTATAATGAACATTATATAATGAACAATATAATGAGCATTAGAATTACGTTTCTTTATTAACTATGTAATGCTCCTATAACTTTTGTTAGTGCAAAAAAACAGGAGGACATGATGATATTTAAAAAAAGGCTTTTAAATGAATTGTGAATCTAAAATATGCATTTTAGAGAATTTACAAAAGTGTTAATATATTTGGTTTGTTTGTCTCAAATTAGTCAGAAAATCAGTTCTGGGATTTTTTTTCTTCTTCAGCTAACAGTTGTTATTATTGGCTTTAAAATTCAAAAGCCCTTTAAAATTAAATATGCACACAATTTGGATAAAAACATTTTTTAATTAGCATGTTTTTGTATTTTGCTTTGGTACTGAAATTGTTACAGAGAACTGTGACAACACTAGTTCGTAGCAAATCACTTAATGTGTGATTCACAGAATCATTTATTCAATCGATTCATTCAAAGCAGCGGATTCATTCAGTAGTGAATCGCTGCTGTGTGTTGCTCGGAAACGCAAGAGTTAATTGCTGGACTTTGGAACTATTTTTGTTGCCGAAATAGCAAACAATAAAATTATTGCATCTAAAATATTCACTTAATGCTTATTTATTAACGTTTGTATAAAATTTTGTTTTGCAATCTTGCACATATTCATGAAAACAGCTCTCTTGCGTTTGTGATGGTGCTTAATTGTATGTTATAATATAAAAATGATGTCATACTTTTTTGCAATCATATCGTGATTTTGACACAATTCCTCATTGAATTCTGACTGAGCTCAGCAGTATAGAAAAGAAATACAATTAGAAATAAATTATTGATTGCATTTAAAGCAGGAAGTTTTACTTCAACATATTAAAGATGTTAACAAAATAAATCAGACGATGTAACAGCAATTTACTGATATCTCCACACTTGTGGTCTTGAAATAAAATCCCCAGACCATTTAGACCAAGACAAGACCGAGTACAAATGCAGTCAAGATGGAGACAAGATCTTCAGGAAATGGTCTTAAGAGCAGTTTTGAGACTCTGAAACACTAAGATTGTGCACTGTAACACACACTTCAGTAAAGTGAGATTTGACTGCTGCAGATGGCTGTACAAGTTGCCCAATAGTCTCTTCCTGTTTCCTTTTTCATGCATTTTTAAGTGTTCAAATAGAACAGCATATGAATGGCATTTTCTTTCTCCAAACCATAATTAAACAATAATGCGTTTAGAACGGTGTCCATTTGCATAAAGTGTAATACAGTAAATGTAAAAATGATAATCATGACCATTTTTGGAGAAAAATAATTTGACTAACTTTAACATTTATCATGCAGCCCCTTTGTAAAAAAGCATCTAGCATCATTTGTGTTGCTGCTGTGACCAGTGCGCTCTCTTTCTCCACTGTAGCGTAATAAAGCAGCCATGAGAGAGCTCGGCGTGGGTCAGAAGGTCATATGCAAACACAAAAATGGACGCTACTACCAGTGTGAAGTCATACAGCTGACAAAAGCCACATTTTATGAGGTCAACTTTGACGATGGCTCCTTCAGTGATAACCTTTTCCCAGAGGACATTGTGGTAAGACGTGAAATTCGATCTATTCTCTACAGCAGTTTAACATAGAAAAAGTGCATTTAACTACAGTTTTAAGTAAATTATCTAATTGTCAGTGGCATGGAAAACCTAGAAGTATCAGGGAATTTTGGGAACGAAATGAAGCTTCATATTTTTGTAGAAACGGGCACACTTTTTTTTATTTTCAGGATTCTTTGATTAATAGAAAGTTCAAAAGAACAGCATTTTTTTGAAACCGAAATCTTTTGTTACATTATAAATGTCATTACTGGCACTCTTGATGAATAAATGTATTAATTTCTTTTTACAAAAACTTTTGAACGGCAGTGCATGACTGTCTAGTTATTCTTGGCTCCTAAATACTGTATATTTAATATTTGTGTGGTTTGGTGTAGAACCGAGACTGTGCTCAGCTGGGTCCGCCGCCGCAGGGGGAAGTGGTTCAGGTCAGATGGACGGACGGTCTTGTCTATGGAGCTAAGTTCGTGGCATCTCGTGTCATTCAGATGTACCAGGTAAATGTCTAAGAGAAGAGTTCCAGCAGTTCAGTCTGCGTTTAGCCGTTTAGTAAACCACTGCTTCTCTTCAGGTGGAGTTTGAGGACGGGTCGCAGCTGACTGCTAAGAGAGATGACGTCTACACACTAGACGAAGAGCTGCCCAAGAGAGTCAAATCTCGTCTGGTGAGCTCAGATGTTAAAAATACAAAGATTAAAAAAATAAAATAAAATTAATGCGACAACAGTATTCCATATCTGTTAAGTTTGTCAGATGTCAGTGGCCATCAGTCCACATTATTGCAAGGTGACCAAATACAATACTTTATACACATACAGTTTAAATCCATATTTTGCAAAATGTTGTTTCTATAGAGATGATCAACGATTTTAAATTGATTATTTTTAATTTGATCATTTCATTTGGAATTGTAGTTTTCTACCCCATTATAGCCAATAAGCAGTTTTTTGCTTCAAAAAACAGAGTTTGTAATGTTGTAAATCACCTCACTACTAATTGGTTTGGTTTATGGTTTATAGTTCTTTAAAGTGCCTTTATTATGCCATTTTTATGGTTCATAATATTGTTTTGGGAGTCTCCTACAATAGGTTTACATGCATGCAAGGTTAAAAAAATGCTTTAGTTTTCTCAAATATGCATTTAATATCACTTCATTTTCCAATAATTCTCAAACAATTCGTTTGAAGCAGTTCTTAGATTTTCTAAACTCCTCCTTTCCACGCCATAGTTCCATAATTTGAGCGCTTGAGAGAAAATATAAAAACATCTATTAATAATCATACTTACAGGTTGTGATTCAGTGGAACCAGCTGGTCCACATGACGTTATAGGGGCATTTTAATAATTACTTTTTTTTTAAAGTCCCTGTAGGAAAAATGAATAAAAAAAAATGCTTCTGGAGAAAGTGGGTGAGGACTAATGCACTCTGTGTGTGTGTGTTTTGCATGTGTGTGATTTAGTCGAAGGCATCGGACATGCGTTTTGATGGCATGTTTGGAGAGAAGAAGGTTCAGGAGAGCAAGAGACAGAGAGTGATCAACTCCAGGTACAGAGGCGACTATATCGAACCCGTCATCTACCGAGCCATCATGGAGTAGCCAGCGATGACCCAGCCTTCACCCGAAACCACCAGCACTCATCCAGCGTCTCCAGCACACCCTGCCAATGTCAGTAGTGTTCAGTTCACAGGGGTCGGACGCCTGGATGGGTTTGACCACTCCTCAGTCGACCATCTATTCTGATATATGGGTCTGGAGTCGAGGCAGGGTGTTTCACAGTGTCTTTATCAGAGAATGCAGCTTTGTCATTGGATGTGACACCCTTTTAACCTCAGCGCTGTGACACTGTGCCACAAACACTCTAGAAACACATCAGCATGAACATCAGGTTCATGGAGTCACTCCAAATTACTTTCGTTTGATACAGCATATTTGTAATCTCCATTTCATAAAATCTACTTTTATCAAATTGCATTAATTTATTTGACTTAATCGAGGGTGCTGTTTTTACCCGTATTTTACAGAACGGAGGTGCCATTGCCATTTTATGCATGCAGATCTCCTTTTTTAAGATCTACACTGTCATAAATTGTGCAGTTGAGATCCTGAATATTGTACATTATTTGGAACATAATGAATTCAGTGTGTCTTAGAGTCATTTTTTTACAAGCCTATTTATTACTGGTGCTTTACAAAAGTCGATTTTGCAGTATGAGTTCCAGTGCTGTTGAAGTCTGACACGGATAGGTGTGTTCTGGTTTTGTAAAGAGGACTGCGTAGATACTGAAATGCCAAGGATCTTTCACATATTGCATATTTCACAGCTGTTCAAGCCCTGCCTTGTACTCTGGTTCAATACACTTTCATTCAGACGTTTCTATTAATGTAGCTTCTTACTGCTGTCCACATTTTATCAGAAGCCCCTACGGTTTTAATAAGCTATTTTTGCACTTCTCAGCTGTACTTTTATGAACTGTCATCTTTGTCCTTGCAGTAGCCAAGCTCTAGAGACCGAAATGCATTCATGAAAGCTGAGGAGGATGTTGTTAGGACTGTCTAGCTGACAGGATTTGCAGAAAGGAAGGTTGCTGCAGTCCTTCAGTTGTTCGAAAGATAGATAGATAGATAGGGCTAATCTTCACTATAAAAAAAGAAAAATATAAAAGATTTTTTTCTATCAAGAAGTCTATTTTATTGCTTTGTTTTATAATACATGTTTAATGTTCATATACTGTGAGATAGAGTTGTATGTAGTTAATTTAAGAAATCTTGAGCTTTCGGCACGTTTCTTCTGCCTCTCGTGTTGCTTTCAAACATGAGCCTTGTTCTCACTGCACTTCTGAATGCAGAGGCTCTAGGACTTCCATACATGTATTTGTAAAAATCATTAATGTGCATCAGTAAAAGATGTGAGCTGACATGTTTCTCTCACTGGGGTGTCTTTTTTTTTATTCACATTGAACATTTTCTGCGTTAAACAACAGACACAAGATTTACTGATTTAATAATGTATTGCATTTTATTTCTCTGTAAATATGTCAGAGCAATATTTTGGTTACCACCAGCATACCATAGTCAGCACCATGGAATATATATATACTGCTCAAAAAAAAAAAAAGGGAACACTTAACAATACAAAGTATATATATACAGGTGCTTGTCATATAATTAGAATATCATCAAAAAGTTGATTTATTTCACTAATTCAAAAAGTGAAAATTGAATATTATATTCATTCATTACACAAAGACTGATATATTTCAAATGTTTATTTTAATTTAGATTATTATAATGGACAATTAAGGTAAATCCCAAATTCAGTATCTCAGAAAACTTGAATATTGTGAAAAGGTTCAGCATTGAAGACATCTTGTGCCACGCTCTAATCAGTTAATTAACTCAAAACACCTGCAACGGCCTTTAAATGCTCTCTCAGTCTAGTTCTGTAGGCTACACAATCATGGGAAAGACTGCTGACTTGACAGTTATCCAAAAGAAGACCATTGACACCTTGCACAAGGAGGGCAAGACACAAAAGGTCATTGCAAAAGAGGATGGCTGTTCACAGAGCTCTGTGTCCAAGCACATTAATAGAGAGGTGAAGGGAAGGAAAAGGTGTGTGAAAAAAAAGTGTACAAGCAATAGTTATAACCGCGTGAAACAGAACCCATTCAAAAATGTGGGGGAGATTCACAAAGAGTGGACTGCAGCTGGAGTCAGTGCTTCAAGAACCACTACACACAGACGTATGCAAGACATGGGTTTCAGGTTCGTATTCCTTGTGTCAAGCCTCTCTTGAACAACAGACAGCGTCAGAAGCGTCTCGCTTCTAAAAGGACTGCACTGCTGCTGAGTGGTCCACAGTTATGTTCTCTGATGAAAGTAAATTAGCATTTTCTTTGGAAATCAGGGTTCCAGAGTCTGAAGGAAGAGAGGAGAAGCACACAATCCACGTTGCTTAAGGTCCAGTGTAAAGTTTCCACAGTCAGTGATGGTTTGGGGTGTCATGTCATCTGCTGGTTTTGGTCCACTGTGTTTTCTGAGGTCCAAGGTCAACACAGCCGTATACCAGGAAGTTTAAGAGCACTTCATGCTTCCTGCTGCGGACCAACTTTATAGAGATGCAGATTTAATTTTTGGTGTAACCCAAATTTTGACTTCTGTCATGTGTGCATTTGCTACGTGCTTAAAAGTACAGGACAGCCTGTTCTGAAGGTCTCAGCTGAACTTTAGACTTAGAAGACTTCTATACTTATAAACCGCATTATTTGGAGGCGTTCATATTCCATCACACGTCTGTTATTTGGAGTTATTTTAATCCCCCCTGTGGGTTCTTAATAAGAGGGAACAAGACGATTGCTGACCTTCAGAAATAGGGAACTGAAATTAGGCTGCAAGAGCTCATATGTATTTTCGGAGAAAGATGACGAATGTTTTGATATCTGTCTGAGACGTGGCTGCGCAGACGTGGCATTAGTTTGATACAGATTTGCAGGACTATAAGAGGAGGCAATTCACCCTTCTTTTCTCAGATCAGACTGAGTTCAGCCTAAACCCTTCTAGCTGGACTTAGTCTTTTCTCACCTTCTTTATCTTTGATTCCGGGCTCACTTGAATACTTTGAACTTCTCTCAGGTTTTATTCTTCTCAGATATGATTATTATTATATTATTTGTTATTATATGAATACTATTATAACTTTTGATATGCAGGGTATTGTTGTATACTTTGTATTATTATTTTTAACATCTTGATTACTTTTGAATATTATAATGCATTTTGTATTACTCTTAATTGGGCAACATCCATCATACATGGATTGCTTTTAAAACTATATTAATTTTGGGATTTGTATTTTCTATATTTGAAGCTGATTTTAATACGTACTAATCTGTTTGCAAGTTATGAGTTGTATTCTCATTTCCTATATTCTTTGAATAAATTTGCATACTAAAATACCACCCCACCGTCTGACCAGGATTGCAGTCTCTTTTTTGCATTAGTTTTTGGAGGCACCGCTGGGATCGTTGAAGTTTTCATTTTATTGAAGTTTTGATGCAAAGCAAGGCAAAATAAAGAGAGGTGAGTAGCTCATCTTTTTCTCTTTATGGGCTTCTGTGGTGTTGCCTGCCGGGTCTAGGAGATATATCTGCGGACCCACCTCGTTCACTATTCTTGACTGCAGCAAGAGAACGAGCTTGGGGCATAGCCGGTGGTATAACCGTAGATGGTGGTTTAACCGTATTTGAAAAATCAGCGCGCGCTGGGGGACGAGACGGCGATCCGCGGCATTAAATGTGTTGTTCACTATTGAGGGGTACTGGTAGTGTGGATAAATATCTGCGCTTTACATCCTGCGGGGTTACCGGGGGTGTATTGTGAGCACTTTTGGGTTAAACCGAAAGTGCAACAGTATTTTGAGACACGCGCTGTGAGGGTTTACTTACAGCGTGCTGGTCGGATCTGAATGCCGTTCTCTTGTTTTTGATATAATTTCTGGGATTAGACTTGACGGTTTTCGACACAAACAGAACCCCACCTTGCGACTAAATTTAGATCAATAAATTGTCAGACGGTGAATTAAGTAAAAATAAGTAGGAATTAAGTAAAATTAAGTAAAGAAATTAAATAAAAATAAGTAAAGATAAATAAGATAAATAAAGAATTAATTTTAATTAAGTGTATCTGAATTGATTAAACCTTTTCCTTGTTGGATTTGTCAGCACATGAGATAATGGCACTTGTTCAAATAAAAGAAACTCCAAATGAATATGTAATGTAGAAGAAATAAGACAGAAAATGGTTAAAGATGGATTTAGAGAGATTTCGGGTCCACGAGTGAATGGGTTTTGACCCCTTAACTGTCACTCGGGTTTCTGAAGATAGACTTGAATTTGCATGATACAAACCTAAAATTTTATAATTTCTTGACTGAAAATATTTTGTAACATGATTTTGATGTGCCATTTACATGGTAATGTAATGTCTGATTTTAAAATGGGATTTAAAGGATGAATTTTGAGATTTTATGTTTTCAAGTGATATATCACTTCTGATGATTTCTAAAATGTGATAGAGAAAAGGCAATGGGGAAATCTTTTTTGTAATGTAGATTTCTGAGGGTGTACTCTTGTCATAAATTAATTTTATTACTTTTCCTACATCATTTTCAACAAAAATATTGGCAAAATATATTTGGGAATCTTAGACCTTTCAAATGATACATAGTTTTTCAAGATTAGATTGGATTTGATTGTAATATAGTATAGTCAACGTAGGCGCCCCGTATTCGGGACGGGGTGACAGTTAACAGGTTGAAGGAAATTACTGATCACAAAGAACAAGAGAAATAGGCACGTGTTGTTTATGGACAAGGAAAGTTAAAGGGTTTTTGACAGACAGAAATGGTAGAATTGTACAGGTTTATAATTTAGCGCAAGCAGTTAAAGATGCGATAAGATATGTGGGATTTATTAAATCTTGTAATAAAGGAGCCGAGAGCCGATATAGGCAAAGCTCCTAAGATTGATGACATATATAACTGGCAGAAATGTAACAGATTTCTGAGAATTGTGAATATAGTTTGTTATTTCTTCTGGCAGCTTGGAAGAAGCTGAGGCTGAGTGGGGCAAATATGTGAAATTATATTCAAGATTACCATGCTATAAGCAGGTGGCCAAGTGGGGGTCTATCGAACTATGGGTGTGCGTGATTTAACTAGCATTGTAAACACGCTGCCAATTATGAAATCTAACTATACAAATTACAATCGCAAATGATTTTGATACGCAATTTAATGAAATGCGTACTGAAGGTACTGCGGGTGATTGGATCAGTAATCCAAACTTTTACTAATGTAACATTGATCAGACAGGGCACTAACGAGCCCTTTGTTAAATATACTGAGCATTTCACTCGAGCTTTGAAAGAGTTTGTTGATACGAAAGAAGCTGTTGATTTGAAATCTCATATACTGTTACACACTGCACACGTGGGGAACCAGAGCTCAAGATATTGTTGACCAAACGAAAAGAGCAGATGATGCGATTGGATCGCCCTCTGTCTCTGTAATTACCTGTTATAATTGTCAGGAAACAGGCCACTAAGTAAATAGGTGCCCTGAGCGAGATGGAGAGCGAGGGTTTTAAAATGTTTGAAAAGGTTCCTCTTTTCAGCAACGGCCAGCAAAGTTGCCCCCCCCCCCCCACCTTCGGCTTCGCTCTCAAAATAGAGGTGATGCAGAGAAAAGGAAGTCGACGTGCAGGCACAGCTTAAGCTGCTGATGCCACAGGCTGACCAAAGCACTTGAGATCAGGATAGCTACATATTTATTTAGCTACTCCAATTTACATTTTACAAATAAACACATGACTCTTCGAGGATTATCTGATGACAGTCTTTTCACACAGTCTCAATTAATTCCCTTAATAATTTATTCACTTAAGCAAACCATTTTGGGTGCAATTCTGGGTTGGAGAAAGTCAAGTTGGCACTGTAGTGGGAATGGATATATTGGAGAAATTGGAAGCAGATATTTTATTAACTAAATCAAATAGTTAGTCAAATTTTGCCAGTTCCCATTCCTGTCGTCAGAAAAATAGAACTCCTAAATTTAACATTGGAGCTGTTACAGCAAATGAGAAAGAGTCTACTGACTCTCCAATGATACAATATTTTTCTGAGAAATTTTCAGATTTGTGGTCAACTTCTAAACTTGATGTTGGTCTTTGCAGAATTAAACCTCTAAATGTTTCAGGTCCTGTACCTCCTCCAGTATTCCAGTATCCTCTTCGGAGAGAAAGAGAGAGCGGCACAGGCAATTGTGACCCAGCTCGAGAAAGGGATTGTGGTAAAATGTGCCCCTCAATGTGATTCACCTGTGGCCTGTAAAAAAAGCCAGATGATAACTATTGGCTTACTATAAATTACACCGCATTGAATGCTGTGACCACCAAAGCAACCCCATTGTTGCCAATCAGTCAACCATTTTAAAAAGAATCGTGCGTGCCGTCTGTTATAATTCAATATTGTGATGACATTTTTCTTACATCTCCAAATAAGGTGCAGCATCTGAGTGTACTCACTCTCCTGCTGAGAGCACTTCAAGAGGCTGGCTTCCATCTAAACAAAGGGAAAGCACAGCTGTTTCAACCATTATTACATTTCTAGGTCAGAGTGTTGGTCGTGAGGGAGAAAGACCTTTTCCAGATCGGGTCATAACAATTACACAATTAAAGAAGCCAACCACAGTTACTGGTTTAAGATCATTAATGGGGCTATTTAATTTTAATCGGGTTTATATTCCTGATTTTTCAGATTTGGCTGAACCTCTAACAGAGGCTCTTAAGGAAGGCCTTCCGGGTGCTTCCCCTCTAGAGTGGACAGCAGACATGGCTGAGTCTTTCACTCTTCTCAAATCCGCACTAGCCTCTCTCCTGTGTTAAATGACCAAAACCGCTCCACATTTGGACACATGTAGGCCCGAATGCTTACAACTGCGTGCTGGGACAGCATAAAGGTGACAAAAGTTTTGGAACTGTTGGATATTATTCGATTGTGATTCCTTCTTCTATGAAAGGACAGATGCCATGCTTGATGGCGTTGGACTGTGCAGAGTGGGCACTGAAGTTCACCGAGCACATCGTCGGCTACAACCAGACGATTTTACATACCCCACATCGCTTTTTACGTTTGCTACCTGAAATAAAGGTGAAATCGATCTCAAATCAGCGACCTGCTAAGTGAAAAAAAAAAGCTCTAATGAGTCCTCAGCTTACTGTTGTTACAGATAACCGGACGAACCCTGCCTCCCTGATGGAGAACGAAGGGAGTGCACATGACTGTGCTGCGGTGGTTATTTGTGACAGAGGACATTTCAGGTCACAGTACTTTCAATGATTGGTGGGCAAAAGGAAACTCGCTAGCTGATAAGGCTGTGAGAGAGGCGGCCAAGGGTGCATCACTTGGAGAGGTAACTGCAATTTTCCCTGTTCATCCAAATTGTGCAGGATCAGAAACCCTATCTTAATTGTACACAAATGAAGATAATGAAATATGTCAAAAAGGTTAGGAGCTATTTTAACTGAAGAAGGAATTAATGCTCTAAATGAAAAGGGTGTTCCGCCTAGCAGATATTAATTGATCTATACCACAGGATTGCACACCAAGGGGTTCATAAAACTAATACTATGTTACAACAAACATGGTTTTGACCAGAGATGTTACAATCTGTGAGGGACAGACTGTCCAGATATATCCATCATTTACAAACAAAGCCACGATTATGAAGAGGTATGATATCAATAAGCCACAGTCCTCGCCCGCGAGGACCTTTTACACATTGACAGGTAGATTTTATTTTCGTACCCTCTGATCATGGGTACACATTATGCGCATTTAAGGATGCCCGTTCAGTGCCCTCAGCATCCAAATTGCGGGAGACTTAAAGACTTCTGCATTTAATTTAACGGCTAAAATCCTGTACAAGTGGGGGACAAAGTAATGGTTCAGAAATAGGGAATTTAGGTCCAATGTCTTCCAGGTATGAAGGTCCTTACTCAGTGTTGCTGACTACTCCAACTTTTCTCTCTACTCATTGAAATCAAGCCAGGCTTGACTCGATGGAAGCATCTTGCACAAGTGAAGCCCCTGATGCAGCTTGCTTATACTAACAATATCTCTCAATGCACAATAGATTTTCTTTTTATAGGCTAAGGGTACCCTTTCTAAAATTAAGGTTGTAATCAATGTTTGTTTTCAACCTCTGTGAGGGTGATTGAGGGTCTGACTTATGTCAGGAGTGTAATAATTGATTGATTCAATTATCGATTATTTATTTAGTGATTGTTCACTTGCTTCCGGAGAATCAAAATTAACCAAAATTCACAATATCTGTTCCTTAGGTTGTTAATGATACCGTTTTCGCTGTGAATTTGTCCAACAGGTGTAAGCTCTATCAGACGAATTGCTGCTAAGGACGAACAATGATTAATGATTAATTGTTTACTTCTCTCCAGGTTTCCAATGCTGAGTTCCCCTGGATCTAATGTATTTATTTGTTTATAAAATGATGAAATGAAACTGAAAACCATAATGTTTACATGTAACAATTGTGATTAATGTTGTTTTATCTGTCTTGTTGTGTCATTGTTCGTGTGTGTGTAAAATGTTATACAGTATTGTTCAAAATAATAGCAGTACAATGTGACTAACCAGAATAATCAAGGTTTTTAGTATATTTTTTATTGCTACGTGGCAAACAAGTTACCAGTAGGTTCAGTAGATTGTCAGAAAACAAACAAGACCCAGCATTCATGATATGCACGCTCTTAAGGCTGTGCAATTGGGCAATTAGTTGAAAGGGGTGTGTTCAAAAAAATAGCAGTTGACCTGTCACTCACAAATTCCACTGCTTCTGTTAGTTCTGTTATACATATATTAGTACCCTATAACCAACCAGTAATATAGTAAGTTAAATGCATGCCGATACTGCATGGTATCATGGTACAAGATCAGTAAATGTGTAATTATCATGATTATAAAACCACAACTCTTGGGGAACAGGAACGATTGCAAAGGGAAGGCTTCCAGTGTTGTCTTAAGATAAGTATTGTTATTACTTTGAGAAGTGACGCCCTTATTTAATTCCTTTTCATACCAGTTATTAGCAAAAGGTCTATAGACAAAAAGTTCCGATGTGATACAGAAGGGCAAAAGTTTGCCAGTGCGTCTGTAACAGGAAACAGAAATGTAAGGATCTCTCATTAATGAAGGTCATAGAGATCTAGCGCAAAGAATTAACTTCTAGTGACCTAAATTAACACTCACTGCTCAGAGATCAAAATGTGTGAAACGTTTTGTGAGATCTTCACATTACAGCAGCCTACAAGCATAAAACTACTTTCACATTATATGTCAACAGGAAATCTCTATGTAACACACTTTTTAATATCAAACATGCATTTATCTGAGAGGCACACACATAACAGTCATTGCAGTCAAGGCCTGTTTAATTTGTGTGCTGTCATAATAAATAAAAACAGCACATTTCATTATCACTGAAGCTCATGAAGCACGGCAACAGAAACATCTTAGTTTTGGCATGTAAGATTTGATTAGAGAGACTGGTTTAATTCAGTTTGAGATTCGGTTGTATTCTGTTTTATTTGATTGTATGTGCATTCAATTTGTTAATTTATAAGATTTTTAAATGGGCTTTAAAATAAGAATGATGCAAACAAAATTGTTCAGTTTAATGTTGCTTCCTGTGCTCATAGATGTGAGAACAGAGCACTGTGTTATTGTGAAGTGTATTTCCTTATCCTGCAGATAAGACTCTATCTATGCTGTCTTTGGATAAACTGTGCTCAACAGTCATAGGGCAGCGATGTCTAAATTATCTCATATTCACTTCAACTGAGATTAATCTGGGACATCATTAAAGATAGCACCGTTTCTATTAACTTAGGAAGTAATATCTCTCTCTGGGTGTATTTTTAATAAGACCTACAAAGAATGCTAGAGATATCTGAGTAAATGGATTTTGAATTTGTTTTATTTTTACACACTGAAATCAGTAAAGTCAAGACATTGATTCTCTATGGTCACCCCCAGACAAATTAAAAACAAGAGTGATAAATATTCACAGACTTTATTATGAGTAACAGCCTAATAAAACTGAGTCATTCTTGGTGCAATAAAGAAGCGCTGTGACATATCGCTGGGATAGTGCCTGATTGTTATGGTAGGCCTACACTTCAAGTTCCTCAATTTTACTTTGGTAGGTTTCCAAGATACCATCACAGTGCCACTGTATTTTGGTACTTGTTGTTATTGACATATATTGTTCTTGTTCTATATAATCAATACAGTAGACTAATATGCATAAACCTTACGAAAATTAACCATGGTTTTATAATAGTAAAAGTAAAACACTCTCTAATACTTGCACTCTCCATTCATTTTCTAAGAGAAAAAAAAGAAGAAAAAAAAACACTTGCACTCTCTATTCTAATTCTAAGAAGACATAGAAAAACACGTGACCCTTTAACACTAGCATCCTCTATTCTTTTCAAATTCTATCTTCTTGTTAGGGCCCGAGCACCGAGGTGCGAGGACCCTCTTGTATCTGCTTTGTTTATTATTAGGGCCCGAGCACCGAAGGTGTGAGGACCCTATTGTATCTGCTTCGTTTATTATTATTATTATTATTATTATTATTATTACGGTGCCAAATGAATCGCCTTTTTGAAGGCCTAAACATACTCAAAAGGTCAGGAAAATTTGCACACACCTCCGAACTGGCGAAAATTTACGTCTGATATGGGTTTCAGAAGTGGGCGTGGCAAAATGGCTCGATAGCGCCACCTATACACGTTCAGCGGTGTGCGCCTCGAGCTACGTTCCACGCACATGTATGAAAATCGGTACACACATGTAACACACCAAGACCTACAAAAAAGACTCTTGGAGCAAAATTCTAAACCCAACAGGAAGTCAGATATTTTTTATTTTATGAGCAAATTTTTTGTCATTTTTGCCATTTCCATGCATTGTATTTTAACGAACTCCTCCTAGAGATTTATTCAGATCAACACCAAATTTGGTATGCCTAATCTAAAGGGCTTTGCGATGTTAAATTGCGAAGATCTTGAGTTTTCGTTCAAGTTCGTGTCCGTGGCGGCCTGGCGAATTTCGATGATTCGCCATGAAAAATGAAGTTGCTATAACTCAGACATACAATGTCCAATCTGCCCCAAACTTCACATGTTTGATGAGACTCTGACCCTGAACATATTGACATGCCCATATTCAGTTAAAGTCATAGCGCCTCCTATTGGCAACAGGAAGTGGCATATTTTACACTGCGACAAACTACTCCTAGAAATTTTACAACATCAATGTCTTTTTTGTGGTCAGTCTAATATAAAGGCCTGTGCGATGTTAAATTGTGAAGATCTTGAGTTTTGGTTAAAAGGCGTGTCCATGGCGCCGTGACGAAGTTCGATGTCTCGCCATGGGAATAAAAGATGTTATAACTCAGGCATAAAATGTCCGATCTTCCCCAAACTGCACATGTGTGATAAGAGTCCTGGCCTGAACACATCTGAAGGCCAAAATTCCATCAGGTGTGGCAAAATGGCTCGATAGCGCCACCTATACACTTTCAACAGAGTGCGCCTCGAGCTATGTTTCACGTACATGTACAAATATCGGTATACACATGTAACACACCAATACCTACAAAAAAGTCTCTTGGTACGAAATCCGAATCCCAACAGGAAGTCGGATATTTAGAATTGTCTCTGCAAAATTGGCGTTGTTTTTGCCATTTTCAGGGGTTGTACTTTAACGAACTCCTCCTAGAGATTTATTCAGATCAACACCAAACCTGGTCAGTGTAATCTTAAGCCCTTTGCGATGTTAAATTGCGAAGATCTTTAGATTTCGTTAAAGGGCGTGTCCATGGCGGCCTGACAAATTTCGATGTTTCTCCATGAAAAAGGAATTTGCTGTAACTCAGACATACAATGTCCAATCTGCCCCAAACTTCACATGTGAGATAAAACTTCTGCCCTTAACAGATCTGCATGCCCACATTCAGTTATAGTCATAGCGCCACCTATTGGCAACAGGAAGTGACATGTTTTACGCTGCGACAAACTACTCCTATAATTTTTTTGAGATTAACATATATTTTGTGGTCAGTCTAATCTAAAGGCCTGTGCAATGTTAACTTTTGGAGATCTTGAGTTTTTTGTTAAAGGGCGTTTCCATGGCGCCATGACAAAATTTGATGTCTTGCCACAGCAAGAGAAGTTGTTGTAACTCAAGCATAAAATGTTCAATCTTCCCCAAACTTCACATGTTTGATAAGAGTCCTGGCCTGAACACATCTGAAGGCCAATATTCCATTATAATGATAGCGCCACCTGCTGGCAACGGTAAGATTGGCACATATATGGGATATACTTCAATATATTCCACTTATATTTAGGACATTAAATGCATATTTCTCAATGTTCACCTTTTTACTAAAGCCACACGATGGCGGTGAGCCCGGGTGCGAGGGCCCGTTCATCGCTGCTTGCAGCTTTAATTAGGGCCCGAGCACCGATGGTGTGAGGACCCTATTGGAATTGCTCCGTTTATTATTATTATTATTCCGCTTCTCCAAAATGAATCGCATTTTTGAGGGCCTAAACATGCTCAAAAAGTCACCAAATTTTGCACACGCCTCCGAACTGGCGAAAATTTACGTCTGATATGGGTTTCAGAAGTGGGCGTGGTAAAATGGCTCGACAGCGCCACCTATGCACGTTCAGCGGTGTGCGCCTCGAGCCACATTTCACGTACATGTATGAAAATCGGTACACACATGTAACACATCAATACCTACAAAAAAGACTCTTGGAGCAAAATTCTAAACCCAACAGGAAGTCATTTTTTTTTATATTATGAGCAAATTTTGTGTCATTTTTGCCATTTCCATGCCTTGTATTTTAACGAACTCCTCCTAGAGATTTCTTCAAATCAACACCAAATTTGGTATGCCTAATCTAAAGGCCTTTGCGATGTTAAATTGCGAAGATTTTGAGTTTTCGTTGAAGGGCGTGTCCGTGGCGGCCTGGCGAATTTCGATGACTCGCCATGAAAAATGAAGTTGCTATAACTCAGACATACAATGTCCAATCTGCCCCAAACTTCACATGGCTGATAAGACTCTGGAACAGAATAGATTGACATGCCCATATGCAGTTATAGTCATAGCGCCACCTATTGGCAACAGGAAGTGTCATATTTTATGCTGCGAAGAACTACTCCTAGAAATTTTATGACATCAATGTCTTTTTTGTGGTCAGTCTAATCTAAAGGCCTGTGCGATGTTAAGTTGTGAAGATCTTGAGTTTTCGTTAAAAGGCGTGTCCATGGCGCCATCACAAAGTTCGATGTCTCGCCATGGGAATAAAAGATGTTATAACTCAGGCATAAAATGTCCGATCTTCCCCAAACTGCACATGTGTGATAAGAGTCCTGGCCTGAACACATCTGAAGGCCAAAATTCCATCAGGTGTGGCAAAATGGCTCGATAGCGCCACCTATACACTTTCAACAGAGTGCGCCTCGAGCTATGTTTCACGTACATGTAAAAAAATCGGTATACACATGTAACACACCAATACCTACAAAAAAGTCTCTTGGTACGAAATCCGGATCCCAACAGGAAGTCGGTTATTTTGAATTTTCTCTGCAAAATTGGCGTTGTTTTTGCCATTTTCAGGGGTTGTACTTTAACGAACTCCTCCTAGAGATTTATTCAGATCAACAACAAACTTGGTCAGTGTAATCTTAAGCCCTTTGCGATGTTAAATTGCGAAGATCTTTAGATTTCGTTAAAGGGCGTGTCCATGGCGGCCTGACAAATTTCGATGTTTCGCCATGAAAAAGGAAGTTGCTGTAACTCAGACATACAATGTCCAATCTGCCCCAAACTTCACATGTTAGATAAAACTTCTGCCCTTAACAGATCTATATGCCCACATTCAGTAATAGTCATAGCGCCACCTATTGGCAACAGGAAGTGACATGTTTTACGCTGCGACAAACTACTCCCATAATTTTTTTGAGATTAACATATATTTTGTGGTCAGTCTAATCTAAAGGCCTGTGCAATGTTAACTTTTGGAGATCTTGAGTTTTTGTTAAAGGGCGTTTCCATGGCGCCATGACAAAATTTTATGTCTTGCCACAGCAAGAGAAGTTGTTGTAACTCAAGCATAAAATGTTCAATCTTCCCCAAACTTCACATGTTTCATAAGAGTCCTGGCCTGAACACATCTGAAGGCCAATATTCCATTATAATGATAGCGCCACCTGCTGGCAACGGTAAGATTGGCACATATATGGGATATACTTTGATATATTCCACTTATATTTATGACATTAAATGCATATTTCTCACCGTTCACGTTTTTACTAAAGCAACTCACTGGTGGTGAGCCCGGGTGCGAGGGCCCGTTCATCGCTGCTTGCAGCTTTAATTAGGGCCCGAGCACCGAGGTGCGAGGACCCTCTTGTATCTGCTTTGTTTTTTATTATTATTATTCTTCTTCTTCTTCTTCTTCTTCTTCTCCCGAATGAATCGCATTTTTGAGGGCTTTAACATGCTCAAAAAGTCATGAAACTTTGCACACTCGTCAAACCTGGTGAAAATTTTCGTCTGATATAGGATTCAGAAGAGGGTGTGGCAAAATGGCTCGACAGCGCCACCTATACCAAGAAAATCAACAGCCTTCCAGCTATGTTTCACGTACATGCACGAAAATTGGCACACATATGTAACACACCAATACCTACAAAAAAGACTCTTGGAGCGAAATTCTAAACCCAACAGGAAGTCGGTTATTTTTAATATTATGAGCATATTTTGTGTAATTTTGGTCATTTCCATGTGTTGTATTTTAACGAACTCCTCCTAGAGAGTTCTTCAAATCAACACCAAATTTGGTATGCCTAATCTAAAGGCCTTTGCGATGTTAAATTGCGAAGATCCTGACTTTTCGTTGAAGGGCGTGTCCGTGGCGGCCTGGCGAATTTCGATGATTCGCCATGAAAAATGAAGTTGCTATAACTCACACATACAATGAACAATCTGCCCCAAACTTCACATGTTTGATGAGACTCCGAACCTGAACAGATTGACATGCCCATATTCAGTTATAGTCATAGCGCCACCTATTGGCAACAGGAAGTGACATATTTTACGCTGCGACGAACTACTCCTAGAAATTTTATGACATCAATGTCTTTTTTGTGGTCAGTCTAATCTAAAGGCCTGTGCGATGTTCAGTTGTGAAGATCTTGAGTTTTCGTTAAAAGGCTTGTTCATGGCGCCGCGACGAAGTTCGATGTCTCGCCATGCGAATAAAAGATGTTATAACTCAGGCATAAGATGTCCGATCTTCCCCAAACTTCACATGTGTGATAAGAGTCCTGGCCTGAACAGATCTTCAGGCCAATATTCCACCGGGTGTGGCAGAATGGCTCTATAGCGCCACCTATACACTTTCAACGGAGTGCGCCTCGAGCTATGTTTCACGTACATGTACAAAAATTGGTACACACATGTAACACTCCAATACCTACAAAAAAGTCTCTTGGTACGAAATCCGGATCCCAACAGGAAGTCGGTTATTTTGAATTTTCCCTTCAAAATTGCTGTTGTTTTTGCCATTTTCAGGGGTTGTACTTTAATGAACTCCTCCTAGAGATTTATTCAGATCAATACCAAACTTGGTCAGTGTAATCTAAAGCCCTTTGCAATAATAAATTGTGAAGGACTTGAGGTTTCGTTAAAGGGCGGGTCCATGGCGGCCTGACAAATTTCGATGTTTCGCCATGAAAAAGGAAGTTGCTGTAACTCAAACATACAATGTCCAATCTGCCCCAAACTTCAAATGTTGGATAAGACTCTTGACCTGAACAGATCTACATGCCAATATTCAGTTATAGTCATAGCGCCACCTGTTGGCAACAGGAAGTTAAATATTTTACACTGCGACAAACTACTCCTAGAAATGTTATGACATCAATGTCTTTTTTGTGGTCAGTCTAATCTAAAGACCTGTGTGATGTTTAGTTGTGAAGATCTTGAATTTTTGTTAAAAGGCGTGTCCATGGCGCCGTGATGAAGTTCAATGTCTCGCCACGGGAATAAAAGATGTTATAACTCAGGCATAAAATGTCCGTTCTTGCCCAAACTTCACATGTGTGATAAGGGTCCTGGCCTAAACAGATCTGAAGGCCAATATTCCATAGAGTGTGGCAAAATGGCTCGATAGCGCCACCTATACACTTTCAACGGAGTGCGTATACACTTTAAACGGAGTGCGCCTCGAGCTATGTTTCACGTACATGTACAAAAATTGGTACACACATGTAACACTCCAATACCTACAAAAAAGTCTCTTGGTACGAAATCCGGATCCCAACAGGAAGTCGGTTATTTTGAATTTTCCCTGCAAAATTGGTGCTGTTTTTGCCATTTTCAGGGGTTGTACTTTAACGAACTCCTCCTAGAGATTTATTCAGATCAACACCAAACTTGGTCAGTGTAATCTAAAGCCATTTGCGATGTTAAATTGCGAAGGACTTGAGGTTTCGTTAAAGGGCGTGTCCATGGCGGCCTGACAAATTTCGATGTTTCGCCATAAAAAGGAAGTTGCTGTAACTCAGACATACAATGTCCAATCTGCCCCAAACTACACATGTTGGATAAGACTCTTGACCTGAACAAATCTACATGCCAATATTCAGTTATAGTCATAGCGCCACCTATTGGCAACAGGAAGTGACATATTTTACACTGCGACAAACTATTTCCAGAAATGTTATGACATCAATGTCTTTTTTGTGGTCAGTCTAATCTAAAGACCTGTGTGATGTTTAGTTGTGAAGATCTTGAGATTATGTTAAAAGGCGTGTCCATGGCGCCGCGACGAAATTCGATGTCTCGCCATGGGAATAAAATATGTTATAACTCAGGCATAAAATGTCCGATCTTCCCCAAACTTTAAATGTGTGATAAGGGTCCTGGCCTGAACAGACATGAAGGCAAATATTCCATTGGGTGTGGCAAAATGGCTCGATAGCGCCACCTATACACTTTCAACGGAGTGCATATGCACTTTCAATGGAGTGCGCCTCGAGCTATGTTTCACGTACATGTACAAAAATCGGTACACACATGTAACACACCAATACCTACAAAAAAGTCTCTTGGTACGAAATCCGAATCCCAACAGGAAGTCGGTTATTTAGAATTTTCTCTGCAAAATTGGCATAGTTTTTGCCATTTTCAGGGGTTGTACTTTAACGAACTCCTCCTAGAGATTTATTCAGATAAACACCAAACTTGGTCAGTGTAATCTTAAGCCCTTTGCGATGTTTAATTGCGAAGATCTTGAGGTTTCGTTAAAGGGCGTGTCCATGGCGGCCTGACAAATTTCGATGTTTCGCCATGAAAAAGGAAGCTGCTGTAACTCAGACATACAATGTCCAATCTGCCTCAAACTTCACATGTTAGATAAGACTTCTGCCCTTAACAGATCTACATGCCCATATTCAGTCATAGTCATAGCGCCACCTGCTGGCAGCAGGAAGTGTCAATGTTTTACACTGCAAATAACTACTCCAAGAAATTTTATGACATCCAAATTTTATTTTGGTCAGTCTAATCTAAAGTTCTTTGCAATGTTAAATTGTGGAGATCTTGAGATTTTGTTAAAGGGTGTGTCCATGGCGCCATGACAAAATTTGATGTCTCGCCATCGGAAGAGAAGTTGTTGTAACTCAGGCATTAAATGTTCAATCTTCCCTAAACTTCACATGTTCGATAAGAGTCCTGGCCTGAACACATCTGAAGGCCAATTTTCCATTATAATGACAGCGCCACCTGCTTACAACAGGAAAATTGGCAGATATATGGAATAAACTTTGACATATTCCACTTATATTTCTGAGTTTAAATGCATATTTCTCACCGTTCACATATCTACTAAAGCCACTTACTGCCGGTGAGCCCGGGTGCGAGGGCCCGTTCATCGCTGCTTGCAGCTTTAATTATTATTATTCTTCTTCTTCTTCTCCCGAATGAATCGCATTTTTGAGGGCTTTAACATGCTCAAAAAGTCATGAAACTTTGCACACGCGTCAAACCTGGTGAAAATTTTCGTCTGATATAGGATTCAGAAGAGGGTGTGGCAAAATGGCTCGACAGCGCCACCTATACTAAGAAAATCAACAGCCTTCCAGCTATGTTTCACATACATGCACGAAAATTGGCACACATATGTAACACACCAATACCTACAAAAAAGACTCTTGGACCAAAATTCTAAACCCAACAGGAAGTCGGTTATTTTTAATATTATGAGCAAATTTTGTGTAATTTTGGTCATTTCCATGTGTTGTATTTTAACTAACTCCTCCTAGAGATTTCCTCAAATCAACACCAAATTTGGTGTGACTAATCTAAAGGCCTTTGCGATGTTAAATTGCGAAGATCTTGAGTTTTCGTTGCAGGGCGTGTCCGTGGCGGCCTTGCGAATTTCGATGATTCGCCACGAAAAATGAAGTTGCTATAACTCACACATACAATGTCCAATCTGCCCCAAACTTCACATGTTTGATGAAACTCTGAACCTGAACAGATTGACATGCCCATATTCCGTTATAGTCATAGCGCCACCTATTGGCAACAGGAAGTGTCATATTTTACGCTGTGATGAACTACTCTTAGAAATTTTTTGACATCAATGTATTTTTTGTGGTCAGTCTAATCTAAAGGCCTGTGCAATGTTCAGTTGTGAAGATCTTGAGTTTTCGTTGAAAGGCGTGTCCACGGCACCATGGCGAAGTTCGATGTCTCGCCATGTTAATAAAAGATGTTATAACTCAGGCATAAAATGTCCGATCTTCCCCAAACTTCACATGTGTGATAAGAGTCCTGACCTGAACAGATCTGCAGGCCAATATTCCACCGGGTGTGGCAGAATGGCTCGATAGCGCCACCTATACACTTTCAACGGAGTCTGCCTCGAGCTATGTCTCACGTACATGTACAAAAATTGGTACACACATGTAACACTCCAATACCTACAAAAAAGTCTCTTGGTACAAAATCCGGATCCCAACAGGAAGTCGGTTATTTTGAATTTTCCCTTCAAAATTGGTGTTGTTTTTGCCATTTTCAGGGGTTGTACTTTAAAGAACTCCTCCTAGAGATTTATTCAGATCAACACCAAACTTGGTCAGTGTAATCTAAAGCCCTTTGCGATAATAAATTACGAAGGACTTGAGGTTTCGTTAAAGGGCGGGTCCATGGCGGCCTGACAAATTTCGATGTTTCGCCATGAAAAAGGAAGTTGCTGTAACTCAGACATACAATGTCCAATCTGCCCCAAACTTCACATGTTAGGTAAGACTCTTGTCCTGAACAGATCTACATGCCAATATTCAGTTATAGTCATAGCGCCACCTATTGGCAACAGGAAGTTACATATTTTACACTGCGACAAACTACTCCTAGAAATTTTATGACATCAATGTCTTTTTTGTGGTAAGTTTAATCTAAAGACCTGTGTGATGTTTAGTTGTGAAGATCTTGAGTTTTTGTTAAAAGGTGTGTCCATGGCGCCGTGATGAAGTTCGATGTCTCGCCATGGGAATAAAACATGTTATAACTCAGGCATAAAATGTCCGATCTTGCCCAAACTTCACTTGTGTGATAAGGGTCCTGGCCTAAACAGATCTGAAGGCCAATATTCCATCGAGTGTGGCAAAATGGCTCGATAGCGCCACCTATACACTTTCAACGGAGTGCGTATTCACTTTAAACAGAGTGCACCTCGAGCTATGTTTCATGTACATGTACAAAAATCGGTACACACATGTAACACACCAATATCTATGAAAAAGTCTCCTGGTACGAAATCCAAATCCCAACAGGAAGTCAGTTATTTAGAATTTTCTCTGCAAAATTTGTGTTGTTTTGGCCATTTTCAGGGGTTGTACTTTAACAAACTCCTCCTAGAGATTTATTCAGATCAACACCCAACTTGGTCAGTGTAATCTAAAGCCTTTTGCGATCTTAAATTGCGAAGATCTTGAGGTTTCGTTAAAGGGCGTGTCCATGGCGGCCTGACAAATTCCGATGTTTCGCCATGAAATAGGATGTTGTTATAACTCAGGCATAAAATGTCCGATCTTGCCCAAACTTCACTTGTGTGATAAGGGTCCTGCCCTGAACACATCTGAAGGCCAATATTCCATTATAATGATAGCGCCACCTGCTGGCAACAGGAAGATTGGCACATATATGGAATAAACATTGATATGTTCTACTTATATTTATGAGTTTAAACGCATATTTCTCACCGTTCACCTATTAACTAAAGCCACTCACTGCCGGTGAGCCCGGGTGCGAGGGCCCGTTCATCGCTGCTTGCAGCTTTAATTTTTATTTGTATTCATTATTTTTTTTAAATTGACCTCTAACACTAGCATTTTCTATTCTGACTCCTTTTATTTTATTTTTATAAATACCTTGTAACACGAGAGTTCCCTGTGCTTTTTTATTTATTTATTATAAAACTTGCTACATGTACTGCCTAACCGAGACTTGTCACACTAACATATTGTTCCCCTTCTGATTGCTTCTATTTTCCTCATTTGTAAGTGGCTTTGTATAAAAGCGTCTGCTAAATGTAAATGTAGTGAAGAAGCATGTGTTTTGGAGCGGTGTGTTGGTGTGTTCTAATCAATATCTGTTTAGGCCCCACAGAAAGGTTCCTCCTCCACCTCCTTCCCCTCCTTCGACCTTTAAGTCATGAACTCTGTTTTCTCTGTCTTCACTTCGCATTGCCGGGGAACCGAGCTGAAAGGCGGAGACGACAGATCAGAGAAATGTTTTTCCCGTTCCTCCAGATGAGCCGTGACGACCGACGCGTGAGAAAGCTGTATGTTTAAGGACATGTTTTCATTACCTTTCGGTTTCTGTGAGGTAGGACAATTATTAGCCTGTTCCGACACACGCTGTTTTGTGTCATTTTGTGGCCGTACCATATTCTTAAACGTGTGTGGTCGTGTAATTCACGTAACTGTTATTCCATGCGAGTTTGTGGGCTGAGATGAATTTGTGTTCGGAGGTTTTGATATTTAGCTAAAGCGCTAACCGGATGCTAGCGACCGTTATTTAGGATAACGTTAATGTACACACAAGCCACTGATAGCCGAGCCATTTGCGGTTTCCATTAGATACGAGGATCGATCGGGTGCTTGAACTGATAACAACGTTTACTAGTAGTTATATATATATATATATATATATATATATATATATATATATATATATATATATATATATATATATATATTTACCCTTTAGATGTAAACACAGATTCACTGATAGTAGCCTAGGTATGTTTAAGATCCAGAATGGTAATGCATAATTAATATGTGCTTTATAAGCAGTGTTTGAGAGTAACTAACGTTAGTTAAATGTAACGGAATTATGTAAATTAATTAAAGAATAAATGTAAATGTAATCAGTTACAGTTACTGAGAAAAACGTCTGTAATTAAAATACAGTTGGTTAAAAATGTTAACGACTAAAAAGGGGGTTACATTAGATTTTTTATTTTTCACACTCAAACACATACAGATTTAATGAATTTTTTTCATAAATGATTCATAAGATTAACTAATAGTTAGATGCCATTTCCATATATAAGATGAAATATAATAATATAGTATTTTTATAGTACAAGCAATCAAACCAGCAACAGCTCAAAAATGTGATTGCAAAAATTATGTTTTTTTTTTTTTTCCAATTGGGAGCTAGTGTTAAAGAGACCCTGTTGTTATTTTAACATTATATTAATAATATATTTTGTGTGTTTATATTGTATTATTATTATTATTTTTATTTATTTTTTGTAATTTATCAAACGCTTTTATCCAAAGCGGCTTATAAATGAGGAAACATAAGCAATCAATTGTAGTATTAAAATAACTAAAAACAGATCCAAAACTAAAAGCTAAAACTTTATAAATACTACCTATTCACATTTTAAAAATAAAGGAATTAGATAGAAATGACAAATGCATACAACAAAATGTAAAAATGTAACATTTAAATGAAAAACAAATACATAAGAAAAAAATGTATATATATATATATATATATATTTTTTTTTTTTTTTTTTTTATTTTTTTTTTATGAAAATGCTTAAATGTTCATGCTTACAAAAATTTACCAAGATACCTGGGTTCATACCAAAATGTCATAGTTGGTTAATAAAAATAATGCAGAGGCTTGTTTCAGTGGTATAAGTCTTGCCACATGAAGCTTATTTTTTCATTTTCAGATCTGAATTAAATGGTTTAAATGGAAAATCTGAATTAAATGGTTTTGTTTTATTAATATGACAGACCACACGAAACAGAAATAACTCCTTAAAGTAAAAGTTGCATGTTAGCACCTTTAAAGCAGCTTCCAGAATATTCAACAAAATCATTTGAAAGGGTTCAGAGCGATTTGGAACTATAGTAACTAGGTTGCTTTGGTAGAAACAATGGTTACGTGTAAGTGAGCATGCTTCATTTGACCTGCAAGCCTGAACATAATACACATAACCGTCCACATAAGAGTTAAAAACGTCACCCGCCATGTTGAACTCATCGTGCATTTCACCTAACATTTTACTGTTTGCTTTAAGCCATTTACATAGTAGCATAAAGATAATAAGTTATACATTGACTTGTGAAAGCGTGCCGTTATTGATCAGTGTGTTGCATGCTTGTGTTTTCAGGTGACTCAGACCAGATGAAGCCTTGTGTGAGATGATCAGGATGAAGTTCAAACAGAGCTTCATGTTTTTAATTTGTCCCATCATGGTGCTGATATTCTTCTACTATTCGTCCTGCAGACTGCACTTACGGATCACAGTCCAGAAATCTCGTGAGTAACCGTGTCCTCATATGACATATGTTTTTCTCACTTGGAACATGTAAAAAGGAGAACTTGTAATATCGTGCTGGTCGCGGTTTTCCGTTAATTTATTTTTGGTGAGCTATGCTTTTGTTTCTCTCAAGTTCTTTTCATAATGGTAATGTTTAATTTCTCTGAGTGGTGAAATGTCACAGCTCTAGATCTGGTTTTCCCCTGATACATTACGTAATGCCTGAAATTAGTTTCTCATTGTCTGTGATTCTGTCTAGTTTTCCTGTTTGGCATCAGGTCAGTGGGGTAGCCATGTTCTTAAACTAGAAAAAGACCCTGGAAAATAAAGGTTTGGTTTGTGATGATGGCCAGATGAGGGAGCTAAGGGCCCATCGCTGACTAAGACAAAAAAGTAGCCAGCAGGCTTAAAATGGTCAGCTTTAATACACAAACTGATCTTTGCTGTGATGGAAGATTTTAGGGGGTTATTCAGAACGTGTTTGTTTAGCAAAAAGATCTATTTTTGTCCCCTTCACATATCTTGGATTTCTCTGTTGGTTTGTTTCACACTACAGGTCACTGTAGTTTCACATGCATAACACTGCATCACCACAATCATGTCACAAGATAAAATTAGAAGCTGTGGTATCTGATATTATCTCCACCTTAAAACCAATGCGATGATTACACAGCAGAAAGAATCCAGTTTCTACTGACCTAGCAACCAAGGAACTCCTGTCAGAAAGATTTATGTAACGCTTTTGCTCACCAAGACTGCTTTTATTTGCTCAAAAATCAATAATATTGTGATATATTATTGCTATTTAAAATAAGTGTTTTCTATCTGAATATAATCTCTTTTACTAAGACCGATCAGCATCTGTTAGTAATTTTGCTGCAGTTTGCTCATACAACAGACCAAAGCTTTAGGGCCTTTTCTCTTTCACCAGGCTAAAATTGAACCACAAAATGCTAGCATATTGCTTACTGTATAACCAGGGTAATTCATAATCGTGCATGTGCAAGAATGGAAAATTAGCTCTTCAGTGCACACTTTGCTAACGCTGCTGCATTTTGCACATTCCTTAAACAGATATGGTGTGCTTTTCTATGAATGTTCACTTGGCAGAAACACTTGACTGTAAATCAGAGTTGAATTTGGCCCTGCTGTTTTATTATGGATGTTTGGTACAATTGTCAAATGGTTTTATCAGATTAGATGGAGTCCAACAAATAAAACAGATCTTCTAGTGAAATGTCCCTGTTAAATACAATGGAAATGGACAGGTTTAATGAGGTCGCCTCGCACCCCACTGAGTAAAATACATTTGTAACGAACAGGTACATTGAGGCCTTACTCTTTGAGTAAAATACACTAGTTATTGTATTTTTTGTTTTATTATTTTATTTCATTTTTGTATGTATTTTGTTCTTTTCTGTTAATGCACACATGTATTTCTCTTCTGTAAAGCACTTTGTAAACACTGTTTTAAAAGGTGCTATATAATCTTTCTTTTTCTTTTTTTCCCCCAATAGTTCACTCCAAAACAGCACCCTGAACAGTTGCTCATCCTCAGACAATACAAGATGTAGATTGCATCAGTGTCTCAGCAATGGATGCTCTGCAGTGAATGGGTGCCGTCAGAATGAGAGTCCAGTCAGCTGATAAAAACATCACAATAATACACACCTCTCCAGTCCCTCCGTTAACATCTTGTGAATTGAAAAGCTGTATGTTTGGAATAAGCAAATCCATCATTCAGCTTTTCACTTCAACAGACATTAACTGATGGACTGGAGTGCTGTGGATTATTGTGATGTTTTTATCAGCTGTTTGGACTCTCATTCTGACGGTACCCATTCACTGCAGAGCATCCGTTGATGAGGAAGTGATTTCATACGCTTCTCCGAATTGGTTCTGATGAATAAACTAACTCATCTACAACGTATGACTTGAGGGTAAGCAAATGTTCAGCTAATTTTCATTTTTGTGTGAACTGTTCCTTCAAGCACTATTTATGTGTCTAGAAAAAACTATTTTCAAGTATCTAGGCAGATGTTTTTCAAGATCATTTAAGATTCAGTCAAGAGTGTCCAGTCTTCAATCCAGTATTTTAAATCACATTGCAGTAGCTAAACAGGTTTATAGCTGGTTGGTAAATTTGTATGCATTGCAACATTTCTCATAGCTTTTCAGGAACTGCAGACGCAGGACGTGTTGTGTCTTGTGCTTGTTGTATACAGAATGCAATGTTTTGTTATGCACTGTTGTCTGACCTGCTAAGCAGTGTTTCAGATGCTGAGTGAAGTCACGGCCTTGTTTTGCTGGCATCACTGTAGTCCGGGTGCCGCTGTTAAACACTAAAGGCATCTGATCACACTCAAACGGAGGTGATGACATGCCTGCTTTATAATGAACTCACACTCTTGTGTTTCAGAGGCTGATTTGGATAGGTTACCCTCCGCGGGACGGAAAGTAGCTTCAGGTAGAAGTTTACCGTAAACTGTATTCTACAATAATGTTGGGAGATTCATCTATATAATTGCATTATAAGGGAGAACAATGTTGAAAACGGCTGTGCTTCTTCATATTTTTATGGAAACCATGAAACATTTATCTCAGGATTCTTTATTTAATACATTATAAATGTCTATACTGTCGTTCTTGATCAATTTAATGCATCCTTGCTGAATAAAAGTAAACATTCATTTACAAAAACAATCTTGCTCACCTCAAACCTTTTAAAGGTGTATGACTATAGAAAACCATTGATCTAATTATTGTTTTCTCAAGCAGCCTAGTTCAACATTGTTTAAAAGTCATGAAGTTTAAATAAAATATAAAATAATTAAATGACTAAATTGCAAATCTGGTCTCCCAACATTATGAAGCTTCTTGGTTGCGTTTGTAGAACATAAGCAGAATTTTCACCTGCAAACTCAGTACAAAGACATCTGACTGCTTCTGTCCGACATGATCATGAAGTTAATAAGGATTTATATGTTTATGCTTTGCAGATTTCTTTTGCCAAATCAAGCACTGGTGAAACAATCTTCTTACCACTATTAAAAAGTCATAAACCTGGAATGATTTATATGCTGTACTAAACATTCATCTATTAATGAGTATATATCAGTACAGTCCTTCCCATAATAAAACTGACAGTCACGATACTGCTACTACTAATAATGTTGAAATATGGATACTGACTTTTAAATGATTAAATTAGTAACAAATGTATTTTTCCAGCAAGAAGCAACAATGTCTGTGACCTGCAAATACTTTATTGGTGTTTATAAAAAAAGTGTTTTTTTACTGTAATACACAAGTAAACGTTTAAAGCATGCAGCTATTCTGTTGTTTTAAAGGCATTGTCATTAGTGTTGTCAGCGTGTCACAGATGTTGTCAGTAGAGCTTAAGCTGAATTTGACGCAGAATTGTTCTTGAGTGACGCAGTGAAACAGGTGGCAGGTAGCTGACAGAAGCACTGTGATCTTTGTAGAGTCCCTGCGCAGAGATTTCTGCAGCGACTAACACCTGCTACAGCTACTGCCACCATAATGCAGCACTAACACAGCTCTCCTGATAATTTACTCCCCTCTCATCCAAGATGTTCATGTCTGTCTTTCTTCAGTCGCAGAGAAATGAAGGTTTTTGATGAAAGCGTTCCAGGATGTTTCTCCATATAATGGACTTCAATGAAGACTGGGGGTGCTGAAGGTTAAACTGCAGTTATAGTGCAGCTTTAAAGAGCTCTACACGATCCCAGCCGAGGAATAAGGCTCTCATCTAGAGAAACCATCGCTCCTTTTCTGTACCGACCCAGTGTTTACGAAGCAAACGTGCAAAGGAAGTCAAACGCCCTTGTGTTGCCCATGTGTGAATCTGCTGATGTGCATCGCAGAGCTAATGCAAAATGGTTAAAAAAGTATTTAAAAAAAAATGACAAGCATGAAAATGACTGGTAGTTTTGCTAGATAAGAGCCTTATTCCTCGGCCCTTTGAATCTGCACTGAAACTGCAGTTTAACCTTCAGCACCGCTGGTCTTCATTGAAGTCCATTATATGGAGAAACATCCTGGAACGCATGAACATCTTGGATGAGATGGAGGCAAGTAAATTTTCAGGAAATTTGTATTCTGTAAGTGAATTAATTTGTTAATATTTGTTTTCTTACTTTCCTATTTCTTCTTTTTCTGTTTGTGAGTTCTTTAATTCTCTCATTCGTTTGGTTTTTTAGCTCTGTCTTTTGTTTTTTAATTCTTGCTTTGTTTCTTTCGTTCTTTTGTCAATTCTTACATTTTTGTTTTCTAAATTCTTTTTTGATCTCTAAATCTATTTTTAAGGGTTCATTATTTTTATGTTTAACTAACCAAATCTTTCTGTTTTGACCTGTCCACATGATTACTGTTGTATAATAGGTCCTCGTGGGTGAAACTTTATTACTTGGTTCAGTGAACGGTTCAGTCTAATGTTGCATAAACATTAATATCCTTGTGCTTATCTTACATGATGGCAGCCAATCCCCTTTTTATGATTTCATAAACATCGTATTTAATCTTTATTCGTTTTATCAGCTTACGCATTTATATAAGGATATGTGTATATTTTTACATCATCCATATCATTTTTAGTCAAATAATGTTGTGTGATGATAATAAGTTGTATAATGAACTACTTTCATATCCCTCAAAAGTTTCATGCTTTTTTTTTTTTATTCTTACACCAATCAAAAATTTGATGTCAGTATTACAAATGTAGATAGTTTCATCAAATACTTGGGAAATGTCTGGCCAGAAGCATACTTAATACAAGAAAGCAAATGCTTGACCTATGCATTACGAGTGCACTTGTGTTATGGGGAGGTTATCAAGCTGTTCATAATCCACTGGTAACTAGGTGTGTGAAATTATAGCTTCACTAAAGCAAAAATGCTATGCAAACATGCATTGTGTAATAGATTGTGTTCTGCAGTATTTGTAATTCCCTTCTTTTCTTTTTTTTGCGTAGAGTATGATTCAGCATTTTTTTATTCAGAGTAATTGGTACTTTTGAATTCCATTTTACTTAAGTGGCATATTCAGTTTGGTTTCATTTATTGTTTTTGTGCAACTGTCACATGTACAGCCCATGCTGGTCTATAGACAGTAAACAGCCTCTCACATTTCTTTCTGTGTAACTACAATAATAATCTCTTTCTTTATAACACATATCCTTTTCTGACAAAATATTTCCATCCCTTCCTGTTGGCACAGTGACGATAACACAGTGCATCTCTCTCTTCTGTCTCTTTCAGGGACATAAACTCTGTTGATTTCTTGTATTTCTTCTTTCTCTAGAGTACGACAAGCAGGGATTCTTTACCAAGTTTGACAGAAAACTGTAAGTAACACATTGTTGAGCATGTAGATTTCGATGTCAGCATGAGGTTCTTTTCCAAAACCTAGTGAGTTGCCTACTCGGGCAGCATTTGAACATGCACTCTTCTATATAGGGCAAGACTGCTCACTAGGTTTAGTAACAGAATTTGAGCGTGTGCATGTATGTGTTGAGTGCACTTTGGCCTGTACTGTCCAGCAATCTGTCTCTCTTTATAACTCGGCTTGTTGTTTATTTGAGCTTTACTTTGGAGGGATAATTAATGGCGCCCTACAGCATTTCTAATGAATGATCTCTTGGCTCTCACCCAGCCATGTCTGATGTAACAATCCTGATTATATTTAATGGGAGGTCCTTTACCCGAAGTAAAACATGGCTCAAGCTCTCTTATTACCATCAACGGCCATCTGTATAAATGGCACTGTCAACAGGTCATCTTTATATGTCCAGCTCTCACAGTATTGATGAAAACTTACTAGAAAGTTTCCATTTACCGGCCTGTGAATGGTAGGTTTATTCAGCGCTTATATAAAATAAACTACTCCTCAAGCAAGTTGTCATCTCATTGAGCAAGATTTTAGTGTTGTACATCCTCTGGGCACAGTGAGATTGACACACCTCTCTCCAAACCACAAAGCATTTCATAAGATACAGAGCTCTGTTTTATGCATGCTAATCTGCTTGAGAATGAATTAACTTCCATAATCGTCAAAATTTATGTCAGCTAAATTTAAACCAGTATGGTCTGGAGCATTTTAATTTACTCGACAGATCTCTTTTGGAATTAAGTGTTCATTTAATATGCAGGCATAGTTGGAATAAAATCCTTCTTGTGCATGTTTAATATTTCACTAAATGCATTAGGATAATTTGCATTACATTTATGCATTTAGAAAAATCCTTTTATCCAAAGTGCATTCAGGGAACATTTTATTTTACCAGTATGTATGTTCCCTGGGAATTGAACCCACAACATTTTGCGCTGCTAACACCATGCTCTATCACTGAGCCAAAATAGAAAACTTTTGTACCAATGTAAAAAAACAACAACAAAAAAAACACTTTCCAGTGACTTAAAAAATAAAAAAATCTGTTTAATGTTTCCTTTCCGGAAAAAAGTATCAACTACTTTTTAGATTAAAGTTAGATTTAGATTAGATGTTAGATTTGATAAAGCAGTAAATATGTGTTATAAGTGTTGAAAATGAAGACACAAAGTATTGTGACACTGTGTTTGTGGACCCCTAACATGCAGTAGTTAATGTGATTACTCTGTTACTGGATATGGTCTTCTTCTGTCTTTGCTTCACAGGCCTCTGGAGCTGCAGTATAAATATGGTAATCTCAGTAAAGGCGAGTGTAAACCGGGTTACGCAGAAGCCAAGATGACTTCAATCTATCCAAAGTAAGCTTATCTCATCATACGCTGTGAAATACTGGAAGTTCACAATATTATATTTGTAAGTCTGCATGCAGACATGCACCTCATTCTTCTGCTGTTAACATCTCGGCAATTTAGATAAATAATTTAGATTAAGATGAATAACAATCACATTAAAACCAGGAATATGAAAGTACAAAGAGTTTACTCTTCTTGACCTTTCTGAGAAATTACAAGGTTTCTTTATCGGTTCTGTACAAGCATTGCTGGTCAGTTACTGGCAAGCTGGTTACTGCTGCAGATACATGAGCTCAACCAGATATAATCGTCTTATAAACACACAAAACAAATCTTATAATGGTAACTAGCAATAAAATGTAACTGGTATTAACCCGCTTTACAGGTTAAGGCTGTTTTTGCTTGTTTGTGTGTTTTTAGAAGGCGTGAGAACATACAGTTTGTTCTTTGGATATTACTTTTATTTTTATTATAGTGGACGATGTAGCCTCAAAATTATATCAAGATATTTTAAGAATATTTGCGATAGCAAACCACAACACCATGGTTACAGTTAGCATTACGCTTCTGGTTTCCTGGCGTTTGTCAGCGCTGTTTATAACAGAGATTTCTGTGCAGGGTTTGAATGATTCTCACTAGATCTCGCAGCACTGTGCAGTAACAGTTTCGCGTCGTAGCATGTTTCAAAAGCGGCTCTTCGCATCGCTTCGCTAAAGATAGGCGCCTCTCCTATTTTTGAGGTAAGAGTCTGTGCTTGAATATGCTCTAGAACCGCCCTCGCAATACTTTGATGTCACAGACTGATCGGGCAGCGCTGCTTTAAGTCGAACACATTTATTTGTGTTGTTCTTGTGCGCACTAGGGAATGTAAATGCGCCATATGTCATTGCTCGTTATATCATTGATATCGCGATACGACACTTTATCATGTAAAAATGTATCGTGGATATCAGTATTATCGCGGATGGTACGATATGCCACACCCCTACTGCCTGAACCTGAGATTAATATAAACTACAGTTATGGATCTTATTCATTCTTATATCATCAGAATCCTTTTAAAACCACACTTTATTATTATCATTCTTATGTGGGCTGCATACATACATTTGATTGTGTGTTGAACTTTTAGTTAATTTTTGGTTTTCTGGTTCTTGTTTCAGGTCACGTCATCACGATCAGAATTTGAAATATTCAGTTAATAGTTTAGATTTTTTTATAGATAAAGAAAAGGATGGTTTTTCTTTAATGATTGTTTTTATTTGTTTAAAATATTCTAAAAAATTATTTTAATCATTTACTAAAAAAAAATTAACCACAATTAAGTTGCTTTTCATTTGTTAAAACTGCAGTAGGTAAATTTTTTTTATAAAAATATATTTTTTAAATATTTGTTAAACCTGTCATTATGTCCTGACAGTAGAATATGAGACAGATAATCTGTGGAAAAAATCAAGCTCCTCTGGAGTAACCCAGTACCTTTGTGATTCTTCATAGACATAAACAGAGAGAAGTAGTTCCGGCTACGATGTTCTTCCGCAAGACGCAAGCAGTTCTGTTTATTTACCGCTAGAGCGTCAAAAGTTACCTCCCGCAGCTTTAAAGGAATAGTTCACCCCAAAAAAGATAATTTTGTCATCATTTAATCCCCCTCATGTCGTTTCAATCCTGTATTATTTTCTTTCTTCTGTTAAACATGAAATAAAATAATTTGAGAAACATCATTATTATAATTTTTTTTTCATAGAATTGGCCAATAGTGACCAAAACAGTTTGGTTAACAACATTCTTCGAGAATGTCTTCTTTTATGTTGTGTAAAAATGGGGCTCAGGGCCAGATCACATGACTCAAGTTGGTCTTGATGCTGAACCTTTCTGGGTTAAGTGGAGTCAGATGGGAATATTAAATAGACCATGACATCTACGGTATTTGTTGAGACACTAAACCTACGACATCTAGTTAGCCTTGTAATTAGCATCTGACATGCTTTGTTAAACATGATCCGGAGACCTGACCACTTGGAAATAAAAGCAAAAATTCAGCCAACTAGTAATAATCAAGTGCATACATGTGAAGCTTACAGCATCACATGCCAGTTATGTTTGAGACACAAATGCATCTTATCATAAATAGTGTATGATGAGCTCAAAAGACTTATCAGTTCTATTTAAATCAAAGTATTGAACTTTGATCTTTAATCTTTGATATCTGTGTCCTTTGAAGAGATAAAAAAAGAGAATGAAAATAGTTAGTTAACATGCTTCAAAGACAAAAGGGGATTCCAGCATTAAAAATTAAAGTTTAATACAGCTTTCATTTTTGTTTTTAGAATTCGTTTTTGTTTTTAGAATTCGTCCTGTTCAATTTCTTTTTTTTTTTACTGTCATTTTTTACCGTGATTTACAGTAGACACCCACTAAAATGTAATTCAGTGTAATAATAGTTCACATAACAATAAATCTTGTCAGTCATATTTAGTGCAAGCATCAGTAGATGACATTTCAAGAATGTATTAAAGGATTACAGTGCAGCCCCAAAAAAATGAATCGTCATTTTAAATATTTGCCACTATATCTTTCAAACTTCTAGGTTTTATCTAGTTTTAAGCAAGAAGTTTATTTTTAATTTTTACATAAATATATCTGTCGCTCTGAACATTATTTCACACATATCTTGACATTTTAGTTTCACAAAGGTTAATTGCAACATTAAAACAGAACCTTTACCATGTTTTCTGTATATAGAATCACTTTAGTAAATTTAATTTGAAATGGGATATGACGTCTTTGACCTACAGTCAAAAATGAAATCAATGTGAATAACTGCTCAGATCATTTGGTCTTGAAAGAATTCGGTGAGAACGTTAATATTGAGATCTGAGCACTATTGTAGTCCTTTAATAACTTCTGAAAATGGTATTGGCAACAATCTCTAAGAAACCCTTTTTATGTTTTGTTTTAATAGCGGGAGGGTTAAACTTACATCTAAATTAATTGAAACACCTCCTGAAACTTCCTGTAACGGTTTATGTCAACATACGTTCTGTGAAAATATGGCTTTTTAAAAATGTGCATTATTATGAAATGAATGTCCGATTGCAATTTAGGACTCGCATATGCTGTGATCCTAGTAATTATGAAGGGTTCCCATACGTGAATGTGTTTGGAAGATCAAGCCGGTGAGAAACGCGGGAGTGTGTGTCACCTTCACTTAAACTGGTGGGATGTGAGGAAGAGCAGAGTCTCAGTTGTGTTGGTGGGAATGGAGTATACCGGACCACCTGTGTCATTAGTGCATTACTCCATGGATCGGACAGCTGCGCACGGCATCACAGAAGTATTCAGGTGTTGTTTTGTCTGCCAGTGAAATGTTCGGGGGAAGTTTGTGACGTGGATAGTTGTATCAGGTGCACGCTGGGTGGAGGATGTTGACAGAAATCAGGGTGTTTCTCTGTGAAATACAGCTTTGTCAGGTGGTATTTGTGACTGGAATGGGAAGTGTTTTGTTAGCCGTGTAAATGATTGTAGAGCATGTTAGCTGTGCGTGCTACATAGCACAGAACAATAAAAACATTTTTATATAGAAGTACTTGAGACCTATTATAATATGTTGGTCACATGATGAAGTTTGTCTTCTATTCCTTGTATACTGTCTTTCTTTTTTACATGACCTATTTGTGTAGTTGTACCTTATATTTTATTATCTGTATTTAATGTTCTACTGTTAGTGTTATATGTATGCACCAAGGGTCTGAGAGTATATACTGTACATGTGGAGGAATGTAATGCATCAGACATTTTACTTCATTTTTTTCTCATTGTTATGATACAGTAATTTTTTCAAAGTTAGTGTTAAAATGTGTATTTCCTTGTCACAATGCACAAAAATGTGTCCTAAAATAAATGTATTTTTAATATATATATATATATATATATATATATATATATATATATATATATATATATATATATATATATTATATATTCATTTGTATTATAAATTATTAAAAATAGAAAATAATTTTTAAAATAATTTTAATATATATATATATATATATAATTTTATAATTTTTTATGCTATTAATATTAATAATAAAAATCTATTCTGCCAAGGAATACAGGTCATTAGAATAAATACTCTAGATTATTTTCGGCGGGCATTAAGCGGCGTTACCATTCCAGTCGAATTAGTTTTATTTGATTGCTAGAATTTGCAACATTGTAGCCCAGTGTTTTTTATTACTTCGTCAGACCTTGAATAATTATTGAATCGAATCATATTACTAACAGGCACAATTATTCTGGCTAGTGTCATATGGCATACAGTAAATAGCCTGTTACTTTAGAAGATCAAATCCATCTCAGGTCAGTTTCTACTTCTTTTCCATAAGTATATAATCCATCATCATTTACATTTGCATTAAATATAAAATAAACACAGAAGGGCACGCTCCTTTACATCCATGTCAAAAATATTGTTATTGAATGATGAAGATTTCTTTTCATTCTTTCAAATATAATTTTTGTCCTGTTTTTGCTACAGCCAAAAAAACTAAAATAGCACTTCAGATGAGAATTTGTGGTTGAAAACGTCCAGACTGTGGAGTGATAGTGTGCTAGCTTTGACTTGTGGTTTCTCTCTCTCTGTCTTTTATTGTTTTAGGTTTTCAAAACCAGCGCCTATGTTCCTCGATCCAAATTTCAAGAGGCTATCAAAGATTAGCGGTTACCTGCCTCCATTTGGAGTAAGAACACAAGGTATTTCTTCCTTTCTGAGCTGCTTTGAGTCTGTTTTTATTTCATGTTTATTTCCGCCATGCCATATCACAAGAGAAGGGGAAAAAACATGCAACTGAAGCATATTTATATCTCAAATATGTATATATTTTGTAACTTAAGTTTTCATTGAGTAAAACTGTGAATTTAATTAAAACCATGTAAAAACTAATGATTTCTGTATTAATATATTTTAATATAATCTAGTTGGATATAATGCAACATTTATTTTTGGTCAACAGCCTTCAATCAAGTTTGATTTTGACAAAAAGGACTTCTTTATTCAGAAAACTGCTTTGGTAAAAGTAAGACTGATTTGGAGGAGTTTTAAGGAATGTCAGGGATTGTTAAACATTTGTGTTTTTAAATATTTTCACACAAATATTGCACATATTCAGGCGTCTAAAGTTAAATATCCTCTAAGCGGTTATGTTGTTCTTCATCAAGGGTCCATTATTATTGCGAAAAGCATCTTTCTAATTTGATGACTGTTCAAAAGTAGCCGTGCATCTTAAGAATTCAAACATTTTCTTTGTTTAACACTGAAAAAAAAAACATGGGTTCAAGCATTCATTCTCCACATTCATTCATTATTTGTTTATTTATTGATTTATTCATGCATGCATTCATGTGTTGCATTGACACCCGGTCGTAAGTCTGGATTAATTAAGATAATTTTGAAAGTAGTCTTATACTCACCAAGGCTGCATTTATTTGATCAAAATAAGTGATTAAAAACTGTTATATTATGAAATATTATTACAGTTTAAAATAAGAGTTTTCTATGTGAATATATTTTAAAATGTAATTTATTCCTGTGATCAAAGTTGTATTTTCAGCATCATTCCTCCAGTCTTCAATATCACATGATCTTCAGAAATCATTCTGATATGCTGATTTGCTGCTCAGTTAATACTGATGCACAGTTATTAATAATGGTTATTATTATTATTATCAGTGTTGAAGAAAGTGTTTGCTACTTAATATGTTTGTGGAAAACATGATACCTTTTTTTCAGGATTCTTTGATGAATAGAAAGTTCAAAAGAACAGCCTTCGTTTAAAATAGTAATCTTTTGTAACATTATAAATGTCTTAACTGTCATTTTTGATCAATTGTATGCTTCCTTACTGAATAAAAGCGTGAATTTCTTTCTTTTTTTATCTAACTTCAAACATTTGAATGATAATCTATCATGGTTTCTAAAACATTAAAAATAATAATAATTTACATAGATGAATCCATTTGAAAATGATTTCATGTAGCTTAAAAAAAACCAAACAAACAAGTATATGCCAGTATATTTTCCTCTAGATAAATGTCTACACATGACAAACAAATTAAACTAATGTCAACTTAACCAGTCACCAAGAGCTCATTTCTCCGTGGCATCTAATTAATAAGGTTTTCAGTGCTTCTTTCATCCATTTAAAGCAGAAACACAAGGCATTTTTTAACTTTCAAATCACCTTCGTTCATGCCTGCCCTGGAGGTTTTAATTGTGATTACCTTCCAGCCTGTTTAAATCACAAATGTGCTTGTTTAGTGATGAGTTTTCCTCTGACTCTGATCTGCTTTGGCAGATGGTGTGGGACATTAAGAGCATTAAGAGCATCCGTCCCACTGATGTTTCTCAAGTCGTGTCTTTCAGCAGAAACACTCACACATGAATTACGAGTCTGTGTGGGAATTGCTGCTGCTAACGTGCTCTAATGTGAGGTTGAGATTAAAACGCACTTGTACAAAGCCCTAACACTATGGATTCAACTTTTTATGCTGCAGACATGAATGAGGTCTTAAATGGTGTGGCATGTTGAGGAAAGGTGTGCTATTACTTTTCCAAACAGACTATAAATGGACAAAGAGTGACTCCGATCAGTGGTTTTGTTGTTGCGTACTTGACATTTGAATCCCGTTCTATTGTCTAGTTTTTTTTCTCGAGTGGAAAGCCTTTCTGTTTTACTAAAAACAGCATGGCTTGATTGTGCCTAAGATAAAGAGTGTTCTAAACTTTGGGGGGTGCTGACAACACATTTTTGTGCAAACCGTGTGACCGTTATTACTGATAACTATGTGAAGTGATGTGGAACTGTAATGCGGTCAAGAGAGCTGCCTGGAACTACATTCACCGTGCGTTTCCCAGAAAATAATTGCACACCTCAGAACATTCGTCAGCCAATCACATTCAAGCATTCAATGGCCCTGTAATGTAATTTTGGTTAAACTACTCCTTTAATGCAATCCAAAATTCTTGCATAATTCACAAAGATCTTCCATCCTAAATATTATGTAGAGTTAGTGTAATTAAAAGCCAAATCATGCTGCATAAGCCTGCTAAAGGTTGTGATGAGGAATAAGTGGGCGGAATGACTAATATCGGATCACAGTATGAGTCACTTTAGTCAATGTCGAAGATGCCTCAATGTGCTGTGGTTCGGAAACAGCAACTGAGTAACAATCTTTCTCACAATCTCACAATTGAGTTATTCCTGTTAGAAAAGCAAAAAAATCTAACAGCTGTTTGTTTTTTAGACCACTGAGTCTCCGGTGTGTTTTTATGTAGTTTTTCTCTCTAAATAAGTAAATAATTGTATTCTCCGTCCACAGAAAGGATCATCGATCATATTTTACAAGCTACAAAGAGATATTCACTAGGTTCAGAACTGGACAGGTAACTAATGTCCACATAAACACTCACTCCTTTGCTCTTACAAGAACATATCGTTTGTTTATTGCATGATGAACCATATCTCATATATTAAAACTTCAGTGCTCTACAGACCATAATTTTCTCTAATGTTTTTTTAATTTTCTCCTGTAGATTAAGTTGTAAGAAGTGTATCATTATTGGCAACGGAGGCATTCTGTTCAACAAGTCCCTGGGCTCCCAAATCGATCAGTATGATGTTGTCGTACGGTAAGTTATTATAAAAGTCAAACAATTCTATTAATTTCTGCTTATTGTTTGATGATAAAAGTAGACAAATCTGCTGCTGTTTCACATTTGATGAATGATTATGAATACAAACATTGACGGTTAATAATGTTAACGGTGGATCTTGTACATTATTACAGGAATATTAAGTAAACGAAGGCAATGTTGATTTGTTCCCTGGTTTAGACTGAACGAGGCTCCAGTCGCCGGGTTCGAGAAGGACGTGGGCTCGAAGACCACCATGCGTATCACGTACCCCGAAGGAGCCATCCAGAGACCGGAGCGCTACGAGAAGAGCTCGCTTTTCGTCTTATCTGCCTTTAAACTCATGGACTTCAAATGGCTGCGTCTCATGGTGTTCAAAGAAAAACTGGTAAGACATCCAAAAATCATAAATCATTAATTTGATTTATTTTGCATCCAGCAATAAAGTTTCATTTTAAAATGTTTAATGCTATTTTCCTGTGAAATCAGCACAGAGAATGTCTCCTGATAAGAAACGAGTCAAACTATTTAAAAACAGAATTGTGTGATGCACACATGAACCAGTAGGGGGCAGCATAGTGTCTGCTCAGAACACTAATATTACATATGAATGCTTGGGGTCGAAAAATCTGGATTTTATTTTATTTTTATGGGAGTTTTTTTGGTGGCCAAGTTGTTTTTTCTTGCCCCAACAATATTTTCACTGGTCACACCAAAAAAAAAATAATAATAATAATTTTAGAAAGATGTATTTTACTTTTTTATTTATTTATTTGTTACCACATACAGCTTTAATGTGACCATAAATATCAAACACATTTGCTGGAAAACTATTGAATGCAAAGCAAAGCATTACTGATTTTTGCAGGTTTCAACACATTTCTACTGATGCTTTCAAGATTATAAAGTCATTTTTTCACTACATATTATTATCTGGTGACATATCTGCAGAATTTGCATTAAGTTTTCAAGGAATAAAAACACATGTGCAAGGTCAATGAGTGTGACATTTTCGAGACATTGCAGAATGAAACATCAAAAGCTGACCACTTTTCAGTTTGTGAAATCTGTTTTTGACCACAGGTAACTATGAAACTTCTTTTGCATTGTGGGTAAAGTAGAGACGGATGTGGGCTTTGTGTTTGACGTGTCTTTGATATGCAGCTGTGTGTGAGTCAGACAGTGTAGTGTTTCCACAGGTGACTGACAGGAACTCAGTGATGTGCTTAATTGTGTGTCCCGGGCTGGAGAATGGGCATCTTATCTCCCGGGTTTGGGTTTAGTCAAGCAGCTCGTTCTCTGTGTTATCTCCAGAATGCTAATGAAAATGGCGCACACATCTGGCCTCTCTTCTCTCGTGATGAAAGCCGACTCTGGTTCACTCAGCTCAAGGACGTTTCCCCAGCGCACAGCACTGTAATAAAAGTCACCGGTGTGGAACTGGTCTTGAGGAGCTGCTGGTAATATTTCTGTTGTCACGCTTTTAGCACTGGATATTTTTCAGTGACTCTGTATCATAATAATAATAATAATAAATAAAACAATATTTTATTTTGCAGGCCAGAAAAGATTTAGTGTAGTCTTCTGGTTTTGAATCAGATTTTGACTTCCTGATTCAAAATTGAGTGTTACACATTCAACAAATTCTTCTCCAATTGAATACTTTTAGAGAAACGGCTGTAGAGATTAATGCAAAGCAAACCAGACGAAGGCCACACACAGGTTGTTTCCTGAAGGTTAGTGGCTTGGATTTGATACTCTATACAGCACACTTTCCCATGCGCAGCAGCTTGACTTTCTAAAAACACAGATAGCATGCCTTCTGCCTTCTTTATCCTTCTTCATTAGAATCCCACTGCCAGCTGAAAGGCCATTAGGGCTAAGAGAGAACTGTAGAAGACGAGAGAGAAATTAATTTCTTGAATCTGGGACACAAGTGTTTTATGTGGCGGGAAAAGTTAAATTTTCTAAATTTAAAGCCATGCAAAAAAGGATCCTGAAGTATTAAAATGTCTAATGTGCTGAAACATTTCTTATTATCATTGTTGAAAACAGCTGGATATGTTTTTTTTATTTTCTGAAATCTTCGATGAATTTAAAATTCCATAGAATGGAATTTATTAGAAATAGAAATCTTTTGTAAAATTATAAATGTCTTTACAGTCGTTTTTGATCAATTTAGTGCATCCTTGCTCAATAAAAGTCTCGTTGATGCCCAACTTTTGAGCAGTATAACCATGAACCATGAACTACTAGTATATTTTAGATGCTTTTAAAAGTCTTAAAAAGGATTTACGTTTCATTCTCTTAAAATACAGCTTATTCTGGAAGGAGAAAAAAAAATAGTTTCATGCCATAGCATGCGCTTTAAATAGATCCGTTACCATTTACTGAAAAAACAGTGATTTACTGAACAAACTGAACAATAAATGAACCAATTTGAGTCAAATTTATTTGTAATTTTGCGTAATGATAAACAGACATTAAAAATGTCTCTTCCATTTTGAGAGCACTATCCGTCACTGACCCGTCCACGTGAGACATGCTACAATCACGACTAATTAACACATGAAATTAAGCGAAACGTGTAGCTTCGGTGAAGGTTTTGAAGTGTGCAGACTGTCTTCCGTTCAAAACATTCAGACAGGAATACTGATGAGGATAATTGAGAGGTCAGAGATGAAGTAGATGTTTTTTCCTTTGTGTGTGTTTATTGGCCGTAGTCTTTGACGCAGAAATGCTCTCATTACTTGAATCTCTGTTGATTTAAAATTAAATGGCAGCTATGTCTTCAGAAAGCAAAAGAGCGGCCAAGATATCTTGTCGTAAATGATGCATCCCCACAGCTAAATCATCAGTTTAGACTAATGCCACCATATGTGAGATGTTAGGCCTTTAGGAGGTTTGGGTTGCGTCAGCTGTTCTAGCTGTGGACGGGTCGTTGCTGTCCTTCTGCTTTTGTCTCCTCTTTGAAATCAGCTTCAAACACAGCCGTACAGAAAGGCAAACATGAGCAGGTGGACAAGGGGTCAATAAACTAGCTGCTGTTGTCTCTACTGTTAGTGCAGTGAGTCACGTCGAGCTGCTTTGGATGACTAATTGCAGAAGAGAAGGAACATTGAAAGAACATTTTACAAGAGAAGATTGCATTTGAGAAGATAATATTTCATTTGGCTTAGATGATTTGATGCATCACAAAATTTGAGAACATTCAGGAATCATTTTGAGAGCATAAAAAATATGGAGAATATTTAAGAAGGTTTGATGTGACTCGAGAAGAAAGAGAAACATTGCAAGAATATTTCACAAGATTTAAAAAAAATGAGTGAAGTGGAAAAGATAAGATTTCATTTTTTTGATGCGAGACAAATTTTAGGTCATTCAAGATACTTTGAGATCATTTGAGATTTTAAGATTACAGGAAATTTAAGAGGATCTGATTATACTCAAGAAGAGAAGGAACATTGCATGAATTTGATGTGAATGCAATCGTAGAATATTCAAGGTTTAAGATAATTTGAGAACAAAGAAGAAGAAATGATTTGAGAAGGTAAATTTAGAAGAATAGAGAAGGGACTTTTTAAGGACATTTCACAAGATGGTTCAATTTGACTAAGATTATTTAATGTGACTCAAATTTGAGGCCAAGAGAAGTATGGAGCCAAAAGAGTATCAATAAAGATAAATGCTCACACTACATTCACATATGCACACATAGGATTCATACATGCACACACATGATTCATAAATACACACACAGGATACACAAATGCGCACAAAATTCACAAATGCACACACAAAATTTAAAAAGCACAGAAGATTCACAAATGCTTACAAACTTCAGAAATGCAAACAACATTTACAAATGCACTCAAGATTCACAAATGCACAGGACAAGATTCAGAAATGTATTTGCGCAGCAGGAGACTCACTTTCCGCAGCCGGAGAGTCACTTTCCTCTCGCAGCGAACAACTCACTTTCCTCACGAGTCACGCAGCGAACCACTCACTTTCCTCACGAGTCACGCAGCGAGCGACTCACTTTCCTCACCCAGCAAAGTTGAGCGAACGATTCCCTTTCCTCACACAGCGGCGACTCACTTTGCGCAGCCGGAGAGTCACTTTCCTCTCTCAGCGGACCACTGACTCTCTCTTCATGTAGGGACCGAATATTATAATTAAAGTGACTTCTATATTGCATCCAAAATAATATTTAGATATATTTAAAATATTCAAAAAGGTGTAAAAATTTTTTTTTACTTTGATTAAAATATTTCAATAAAATGAAATAATTGCCTATTGCAAATTTATGAATCCATGGTTAACTTTTTTCTGCAGTCACTGGGCTATATGTATTTTTAAATTCATATTTTGTAAAAAATAATAAAAAAATAAACCTGAATTGTAACTAAACATCTGTATTTCCATACAATTTCATAAATGGGCTGTGTGAATGAGTTCATGTGATTGGCTTATAAGTAAACAACCACGTGGAGTGCGTTCTTGTGATTGGCTAAAAGAAGGGAGACATCTGATTGGTTGCTGATCATTCCATGCATTTGTGTGTCGAGCCAAGTCAGAGGAGTCTCAAAATTCACACACAAATGCAGTGAGGTTCACAGACCGCAAGCAGTTTGTAAATCAAGATATATGTGTGTGTGCATCAGAAATACATTTCTGAATCTTGTTCTGTGCATTTGTGAATCTTGAGTGCATTTGTAAATGTTGTTTGCATTTCTGAATTGTGTGTGTATTTCTGAATTTTGTGTGCATTTCTGAATTTTGTATGCATTTGTGAATGTTCTGTGCTTTTTAAATTTTGTGTGTGCATTTGTAAATTTTGTGCGCATTTGTGTATCCTGTGTGTGTATTTATGAATCATGTGTGTGCATGTATGAATCCTGTGTGTGCATATGTGAATGTAGTGTGTGCATTTATCTTTATTGAGACTCTTTTGGCTCCATAGAGAAGAGGAATAACATTTCACAAGAAGATTAAGAACGTGATTGAATTTGAAAATCTAAGATATGACTAAGATGATTTGATGTGACTCAAATTTGAGATCGTTCAAGAAGATCTGAGGAAAAAAATGGTAATATATGTTTATCTACTGTTAATATACTGTCAGGTTAAGAAGATCCAGTGTGACTTGAGAAGGAACCTGACTGAATTTGAAAAGATTTAATTTGATGTGACTCAAATTTGAGATCATTTGGGAACATTTAAGAAGAAAACATTAAAGATTTGACTTGAGAAGAACATGTCACAAGACGTTTAAAAACAGATACGATTCTGTTCGATTAAGATGATGTGATGTTACACCAATTTGAGAACATTTAAGAAGATTTGAGGTAATTCAGATTTAGTTCAACTCAAAAAGATATGATGTGGCTCTTAATGTTTGATTTAACATACTCAAGCTGAAAACTATTTCCTGAATATAGTGTTTTTCGAACCCTGGTGAACTCCTGTATTCTCTCTCGCCTTGGGCACCAAATAACCTAGAGCCGGCCCTGGATGGCAAACATGAGGTCTAGGTAGGGTTCGGATCAGAGCTCAAGTCTATGAATCATTAGATGCTTTGTATGACATGTTTGGCTTACACACTGCAATACACTGGTGTGTATGAGTGTGAAGTGTCCTCAGAGTCTGGTGACTCAGACATGAGGAGACAGAGAGCTGGGGGTCAAAGTCGGGGTCAGTGGCCGCAGAAAACCACACTGGTTTATGAATACCACAGTGTGTGTCAGTCCACCGGAAACTGATGGACTCTGATAACGTCTGCGACTCGCACCTCCAGAGTGTCAGAGCGACCATTGTTGTGTATGAGCCGTGGTGCAGGGAAACACAGGGCCCACTCCACGCCCACAGGTTACCCCCTAACATCATCACACAAAAATGTGACAGGACTCTTTTAACCAAAGGAAGGGAAGTTTGGAGTTAAAAACGAAGGGGTTTGGGGATTTCCCATCTGAGAAAGTATGTGAGTGTGTGGATAACTGACCATCAGAAAGTTCAGTCAGTGACTGATTTATTACGTTGATTTAAGTCATGAGTCTTTTTCAGTTTATTTAGAGATTTGTGTGTTCATGAGTAGATCAATCAAAAGTTTTAATAATGAAAAAACGTTTCTGGAAGCCAAATGCTACTTCTTTTCTCCATTGAGAAATTGAGTTTTGACACTTTAAAGAAAACAAGCATACAGTATAATCTTTATTCTTCACCCACGTTTGATATTGTGTATATTTACACCATGTTGATATTGTCAGAGATGAAAAAGCTTGTTGATAAAGGTTTTTTGATTTCATTAACGACAATGAAAAGACAAAAAAAAAGAAACAATGATCATTTATTTCAATGAAAACAATGCATTGTTAATTCATTCATTAACTAGTTATGTTTTGCATTTATTTAGTTAGTAAGTTATAATGACAGCCTATATATTTAACCCCCCATTTTTTAAAGATTTATTTCTACACCTATATTAAATGACTAAATGAATTTGGAATAATTATGAATTGTATTATACATGTATTATTTAGCATTTACTGGGATTACTTACTTTAACAGTGTGCTGGTTTATTTCTTTATAAACCGATGCAGAACTTCATGTTTGGTCTGGTTCCTTTGTAAGTGTCTTTTAGAACTTTTAGAACTTTTAAAAGAATGATCATATCATATCCAGAACTTAATTGGCTGGAAAAAGGGCAATCATTGATGCTCTTATATTATATCTTATATATATATATATATATATATATATATATATATATATATATATATATATATATATATATATATATATATATATATATATATATATATTCTTTGGTTTATCTCATAAGTTTAATTTAACATTTCAACCAAAATACATCTTGTTTTGCCGTAGCGCTGCACATTCAGCAGTGTGGTCATGGTCAGATTAGTTTTCCTCTTGTTGCTACGGCAGTGTTGAGTGACCCTCTCTGTGAAACAGCACAATGAGCCGTTTGGACGCACTACAGCTGCATCAGCAGACATATATCAGCCAGAGTTGAGAGTCTGTAATCATTAGTCAGCTCTTCTGCAGGTCTGTTTCGAGCAGCTCTGTGATCAGAGAAACTCTGCGATGTAGGAGGGGGATGATTGATACACGGTCTTCCTGTCTTCTTGTTTTTCATGGGGCTTTTAAAAGCCCCTCTGCTCTTCACGGTGCAGGGTATTATGTCCATCTCTCTCTGACCGAGCACGTCACATTTTCCACCTGTGTGTTTATACGAGTCCAGCACCGAACAACAGATCGATTCCCCTCTGCTTCAGCACTCACTCAGAATATGTCAGGATTTGACCTGCACCTGCTTCCTGCATCATGAGGAATGCCGGCCAGGCCTGAAGTATAGTGAGGACTTTTAGAAAATTACTTAAAAAATGAATACATGACAAAAGTTTGTGGTCAGTAAGATTTCTTTCACAAAAAAAAAATTGGGGTTGAATTTTAACCACTGATTCTTAGCAGCCTCATCTTTCAGAAATGAATATAAAATGAATTTACTTTCGCAGCATCTTCTCGACATGATGTTAACCAAACGTACAAGCTACAGTGTTTGAGGATGGGACAAGTTGTGCATGGACGGCCAACGTAGAACATAGGCTAGTGGGATACTGACGACTTGTTTCGGCTGTTTAGAGTCGATTCTTTATTTTGGAAGACAATATCTGTATTTTTAGTGCATTTTCAGCTCTACAGCTTTGCAGATCGTTTACATTGAACAACAGCTACATTACACACTCCATGAAAGGCATAATAAGTGCACTTTTTAAATTATTGGAAAACCGTTTATGGCGACTCATAGCTGTGAGCATATTATACCGTGACGCACATGCTTTGTGTTACACCAGAATTAAGGCTCCCTGGGTCAAAGCACTTGTTGGTTTTGTGTAGTTGTGCGACCCTCTGTAAAAGCCTGTCCCTCCCTTGGAAAGAAAACACGGGCAGGATGTAATTACACGGCGTGTTTATATGTAGTACCGTGACTTAGGATGCTCCAGAATGTCCCAGGTGTGTTTCGGCTGCAGGTGAAGTGGGCATCCACTGTGCTCTGTGTTCAGACACGCTCTTGGCTCCAATGCTTCACCCTTTATATTCTTTTATTCAAAGTGAGCGGCTTATTTACTCAGCTGAGAGTGTTATTCAGCGGCCGCGGGGGACTGTTCTGTGTCAGCTTCACTTTCTGCGCTTATAATAGCGTATTCACAGAGCAGGAGGGTTTGAAAAGAAAAGCTGGTAAAGACCGTCAGCGAAGTCACGCAGGTTTATTCGTTTCACCTGTTTCTTGTATTAATTCAACTGTCTTCTGTGTTATGCTCTTGACGTCTTTTAGCGAAGTTATGACGGGTTCTGGAAGTCCGTGGCACGTGTCGTTCCCAGAGAGCCAGAAGACATGCGCATCCTGAACCCGTATTTCATCCAGGAAGCGGCCTTCAGATTCATCGGCCTTCCACACAACAAAGGTGTCATGGGAAAAGGGGTGAGGAGCAAACACTGGATAAATATTAAAGCACTCAATCCAAAACATACTGTCATAGTCAGAATCGAAAACTTTTCTCCTCTTCGGAAAAAGAAACACAGCCTGTATCTTAGGAACTAGTTAGACAAGAGGTAATCTGTCTAACTTTTTGTGTTCAAATAAGCCCAGTCTATGCTTTATTTATGAATCTGTAAATCATCTGTGATTTATTTACAAGTCTCATTCACTGTAACTGTATATTTTCTGCAAATTGGCTTTTAACAAAATATTTTATGAAAAATGTGAAAAATATACAAAAAATGAATGAAAATGTATACAAACATAGAATAATTTATAAATTAAATGCACACACAAATATATACTATTTTTATAATTTACTTGTGTATATATAATAATTTATATGTACAATAATTTATGTTTTTACATTTATTTATTTATTTGTACAAATATTTGTGTATTTAAAAAGTATTATGTATTTGATCAAATATTTCTGAACATTTTATATAATATTTCTGAATATTTTATGGAAAAGGGTGTGTGTGTTTTATGGACATATGTGTGTGAGCCTGGACCACAAAACCAGTCATAAGGGTAAATTTTTCAAAATTGAGAGTTAGATCATCTGAAAGCTGAATAACTCATCTTTCCATTGATGTATAGTTTGTTATGAGGACAATATTTGGCCGAGATACAACTATATGAAAATCTGGAATCTGAGGTTGCAAAATCCCCTTTAAAGTTTTCCAAAAGAAGTTCTTAGCAATGCATATTACTAATCAAAAATTAAGTTTTAATATATTTGCAGTTGGAAATGTACAAAATATCTTCATGGAACATGATCTTTACTTAATACCCTAATGATTTTTGGCGTAAAAGAAAAATCAATAATTTTGAACCTTACAATGTTTTTTTGGCTGTTTTTGACACCCATATTCTATTATTTTTTTATTTATTTTTTTACCTGTTGTGTACTGTTGCACAACAAGTCGCTCTTGAAATTGCATCAAAACCTCATCTATGATAGATAGTTTTAGATTGTTTTGCCTAAAATTTAACAAACAAACAATAAATAATCCATGTAGATGATCAAAATGTACTGAAATGACCCAAAACTCTCTTGCACTGGCCCGGGTCAGCAGGTCATCCTTATTGTTGCGCCCCTTGAGCTGATGTTGAGATGAAGTGTTGGACGGTCACATCTTCACCTGATCCTGAGTCTGTTTGTGCTCCGCTGTCATAGAGATGTGATCCGATGTGTTTCCTGTTATCAGCATGCAGCCGAGTGTCTGGAGCTGGATTAGTCCAGAGAGTGTCTCTCTGTGGTGATAAGACTTTCACATTGAGACTCATCTCTCCAGCCTGTGACTGGATGATCCCTCTCTGCTGATACACACACACACACACACACACACACACTGTGTCTCTGATAAAAGTCAGTCACAAGGTGTATTATCTTGTCCTGGAGTGTGTGAGCAGTGCACTCAACTACCCTGAGTGTCCAGTCCATCCCTGGCTGGTCAGTGTTTGCTCCACAAATTTCATCTGTAGTATCAATCAAAGCTTGATTGTTTTATTACTAATAACAGGAAATGAGTACTTGACTACAGGTGTTTTTTTTTTTTTCATGTTACAACATTTGCAGCACTTGAATACTTTGTTTAATTACTTTTGCTCAAACAATATAGTTGTAAATACTAACTGCATAAGTTATAGAGATGAGAGATTTGTAAATGAATGTATGATTCTTTTGAGACGACTCTTTTTAGCGAATCGTTTGGTTTATAAAATTGGTCTAAATTGTTTATTTACGAATATGTCTGAACTAGATTAGTAAGTGAATCACAGATCATTTACAGATTTGTATTTTTTTGTGTCACTATTATAAGTATATCATTTTTGTTTATTACTGTAAATGTTCTTTTAAATGACTTAGACATCAAAATTTTGATTAAGATTCATTTTGATGAATTCAAAATAGTTTATCAATTTTCAATGTGTTTATATAAATGTTGATGTTTGTGGATATATATAATAAAAGTATATATTTTATGTAAAGCACATTATTGTTTATTTTTCAAATAATACATTTGTATCATTTTTCAGACATAAATGTTCATTTTTCAATTTCACACTTTTCACTTCACGTTTTCCATAAAACATTTTCTTAAAAGGCAATTTGCAGTAATGACCAGAAGCAATATTTTTCTTCATTAATTTAAAGTTTTCTTAAACTTGAGGGTTCATGAAGGTATCTTTACCTACATACTCAAGAATGACTGTTGAGTGCTTAATACGCCGTCTGTAAACTGGTGCACATGCTAAAAGGGTTTTGTTTTTCCAGAATATTCCTACATTGGGGACTGTTGCGATCACGATGGCTCTTCATAACTGTGATGAGGTGGCGGTGGCCGGATTCGGATATGACATGAACAAACCTCATGCACCTCTGCACTACTACGAGAAGCTCAAGATGTCTGCAATCAAAGAGGTAACCACCACACGGACACGTCTCTCTAACTCCAAATCTTAGAATTAAAAGAGGTTTCAATAGAGATACCATAGAAGAACCATTATTGGTTCACCTTTCAGTGAACAGTTCTTAAAATATGTTTTTTTTGTATAGGTTGAAGAATATTTTAATAATCTGTAAAACCTTTTTTTTAGTCAAAATAACCTTTTGTGCAATAGAAATGTCCCATGGGTGTTTAAGCTTTTCCATGGAACCATCGATACCAACAAAATAATTGTCAAAGTGTGACGTGTTTGATAACAGATAAAAACAGGAATTCACTGAAGTGAAATTGTCCCTCATATTTTTATGCCCTGAAACCTGAAACATTTCTGACCTCTAAATTATCACCGTCAGAAGAAATGTCTTCGATTGGTATCTAAATAGAGTAGAATATGAATGAAAATGTGTCTGAAGTCCATCAGTGATGTCCGCTCGCTGGTTGATGATCTTTGGGAATATCCCGTCCGTTGAGTCACGTCCATACACGGGTCACATGACCTCACGCTGTTCTCTGTTCCAGGAACATGCAGAAACCTGAGAGGTCAGAGTAATGAGGCAGCGTTGGCAGTCCAAGCTGTGTGTGTGTTCTTCTTTCAGTGTTGAGGAAACTACTGTCAAACCACTAATAAAGTGAAGCAGTCATTTACATTTATGCATTTAGCAGACGCCTTTATCCAAAGCGACTTGCAGTGCATTAAGGCTAAAAATTATTATTATTATTTTTTTACCAGTATGTGTGGACCCTGAGAATAGAATCCATGACCTTCAAACCCACGAAAGGGTTCAGTAATAAGGTTTATTTCTGATGGTCTAGTCAGGCCAGTAGTGTGCGTGCGTGTGTGTGTGTGTGTGTGTGTGTGCGTGTATGTGTGCATGCGTGTGTGTGTGTGTGTGTGTGTGTGTGTGTGTGTGTGTGTGTGTGTGTGCCTGCGTGTGTGTGTGCATGCGTGTGTGTGTGCATGTGTGTGTGTGTGTGTGTGTGTGTGTGCGTGCGTGTGTGTGTGTGTGTGTGTGTGTAAACATGAAAATATATACTCCTATTGACAAACTGTTACAGCATGAAAATTGTTTGAAATGTAGAAATTGAAGAAATATGTTCTTATACATTTAATTCAAGGATATATTCAAATGAAATTTCTCACCAGTATTGGGGAACAATGGTTGTACTTAAATAATATTAAATGGTTTTATAAAATAATGATATTTTAGGTCCAAACATTAGTATACAGAAAGCAATATGAGGGTTATATTTGCAAAGCATAACAATGCACGTACACGATTACATTTTCAGTGGCATCACAACACTGGCATGAAAGAATAAAATAAGATACTTATTCGTTTTTTGTTTAGAAGATGCATGTTTTATCAAAAGGCGATTGAACTTAAATTGCAAATCAGTAGATGGCACTGTATTTCACAGTGATTGTTATTTCCTCTCTTTACCCAGAAGAGCTTCTCTGTTGTTGTGCATGTTTACTTTAGGTGGGCCGTCCGAACTGCTTTTGTGGCTTGTGAAATCAAAAGCGCAGTCACATATGCAGACGTCATGGCTCTTTTAAAACTAGCACGTGACAGACTTTTGATGAGCGTTCACCCTATTGTGCTCTTTCTGTTTCTCTTTTTCTCTCACACACACCCAGTCGTGGACACACAACATATCCAAAGAGAAAGAGTTCCTCCGAAAGCTGGTGAAGGGGGGCGTTATTCAGGACCTTACCAATGGGATCTGACGTCACGTCCCCGTCATGCAGCGGATAGATAGTATTCACCATATCACTGGTGACTGGCCTCCCAGCCGAAGGACTCACACTAACGTGAGCCGTCAGACGTCCAGAGATGTTTGAGCCAATCGCATGATGCAGCCGGAGGAAGTGACCTCACCTCATATGCTGGACAGTGTCCATGGCAGTCTCACCTCAAACATGGTAATGCTTTATTTAAGATGCCACGTAGATGAGAAAAAGTCCGTCCCTGTGTGCCACGGCGCCCGACAGAGACTGGAAACGTGCTGCTTTCTCCTGCTTTTTTACTCCATTGTATTCAGTATTTATTAGACAGTATTTTAATCGTCGTTGTTGAGATGCTTTACTTTTTAAGCTTAGTCAGCTTGAATGCTTTATCACTGTTCTCTTCAATCTCAGGCTATGCACAACAGCACACAACAAATGATTGCCACTGTTGATTTTCTGCCGCTCTTCTGACGTGTGCCATTAAACCAATCAGCATCATTTGTTTCCTGCGCCTTGCACATGTGTATCCCTCTCTGTGTATAACCTGATCGTGAGACCAGCCGGATTAAAGTATTATCAAGACTTCTACATTCAGTCTGAAATGGGCTTTTCATTTGAACTGTCAGTTGATGTGTAAGGGGAATTTAAATGCGCTACAAACAGGCTCGATGGAGATGTACATGAGCGCCACGTTTTTTAAGATGCTGTGTCAAGTTAAAAGAATTTAAACTTTTACATGCAGTGTTGCTCATCAGTGTCAGTTCCAAAACAGTCGACCAATCAGAAGACTTTGGAGGCGGGGCAAGTGTTGCAAGCTTTTGTTTACAGTAGCAAGTTGGCTTGGAAACTGGAAATTGGCTGATAAGGAATTCTGCACTGTGCTTTTTTTAAAACCATTCCTGAGCACCGTGTCTCATGTTTTAAATGCAAGAATGCATTCGGTGTGAACGGCCCCTAATAATGCATATGAATTGTATGTTATAGTAGACCTTCAGTGAGTACTGTGTTAGTAGCAAATGACATTTCAAGTCAAAATACTTTATTCTCTATGCCATTGTTGTACCACCTATAAAATAAGTATTTTAATAAGTAAGTTAAAATAATGACATGTCAATAAAGTAAATTTTATTTCACATTTTTGAAGTACTACATTTTCTAGTTGAAGTACAACAGCTTTTCTCTATAGCGTCATTGATTTTAATGCACCTGTTGTGAGCTACAAAGTTGTTAATTGATACATTACCCATGATTCTGTGAAGAAATCAAACAAATTGAATGTATACCTGTTGAAAATCAGCATATGGATGTTTGGAAGCATGGCTAGTGGTTTATTTTATTACTGGCATATTTTGCAATAAATTCTAAAAATGTTAAAAATTTTATATTTATAAAACTATTATGATATAGTTTTATTATTTTTATTGCACTTAAATGTAGAGTTTATTTATAGTATAGCAATTTTATTTACTTTTATATAGCATTTGCACATGCTGCTTCACATTAATAAAGGAAAATAAGATTGTTGATGTTGTAAAACTGGTTATAAATCTCAGGCAGCTCTAGAGAAAACAATGGTGTTATTCAGCTCAGGTCAGTTCAGTGTTGATAAAGTTCAATAACTGGGTCCGTTGCAAACTTAGTGTCATTATCTTGCTCAATATAGTTTGAAATAGTCAAAATCAATTTGCAGTGCTATATCGTTTTTCAGATGCTTTTTTGCTTCAAATCAAAGTTTGTTTCAACTCATGCTGGGTTGGTTTGGTTCATGGCTCATAACGAACCCTTGTCTAAAAATTCCCTATTGGAAAAAATAAACTAAAGAAATACTTCCAGCACCAAGGCTGCCAACAAATTGGAGAGGCATTAATGCAGTCGATTAGTATTTTGAAATGGCAAGCTTTGCCACTCTTTCTGCGCTCGTTACGCTTCTCGACCAATCAGATTCGAGAACTGGATCTAACTGCTTTATATATCAGTCTATTACTCTTTATATATCAGTCTATTGTATCTTGCTGTTACATGATTGAAAAACATCAGCACCTGTTTATGGAAAGCTCATGTTATTATTTAAACTTCCACCTGATCAACCTGCTTTTTTTCTCTCTCAAACAAACGGATGTTTATGTGTGCGGTCCGGCTGCTTGTCTCATGACTCACGGCGGTGCTGGGGTTTTCAAGAAGTATTAGGAATTTTTGAAGAGTCCGTCCCGTCAAGCTCTGTTCCTGGAAATCCTCCTGTTTGGTTTCTGAAACCTGTACAAATCCAGACCGTATGGATTCATAATCCACCTCTTTTCCTTTTTTTTTTTTTTTTTTTTTTTTTGTGGCATGACGTTCTGCTCCAGGCTGTTCAGATTCATGTAGCAACATCTCAACATATCAGAATGTGATTATAGTTTTTCACGTGTGTGTCTAGTGGGTGATGGCTTGTCTTCTGTGTGTTTAACTGTGTTCACCTGCTGGTTTAACCGAGGCTCTGAATCCAAAGACTCTTTCAGCACAAACACGAGAGGTCTGGATCAAGGACATAATGGTAAAAGATTGAACCAGCAATCAACTAGTTACCAGACTAGTTACAGAGGATTACTCTAGATCAGTGGAAGAAATCAGCTGTTATGTTTCAAAGCAATATCAGCATTCTGGATTTGGTTTTCTGTGTGTTTTTATGTTTTAATTTTAAGGTGTGTTTATTTTTGTAACAAATGTATTGTGTCATCGTTTTATGTGAAATAATTTTGGTCGGTGACTTTACACAAGTTCTCAACCTGAATATTTTGACCTCTTATCCATAGAATTGAATCAACCTGAAAAGTTTATGAATTTTTTACACTACTATTCAAAAGTTTGTTTTTGGAAAGGTTTTAAATGTTTTTCAGAGACGTCTCTTCTGCTCACCAAGGCTGCATGTATTTGATCAAAAATAGAGTAAAATTGTGAAATATTAAAATGTATTCATTTAATTTATTCCTGTGATGCACAGCTGTATTTTCAGCATCATTCCTCCAGTCTTCAGTGTCACATGATCTTCAGAAATCAGAATAATATACTGATTTGAACATTTGATTATTATCAATGTTGAAAACAGTTGTGTAGAAACAGTCATACAGTTCTTTCTGTATTTTTTTTTTTGATGAAAAAGTTCAAAAGTACATAATTTATTTGAAAAAGAAATGTTTTATAATGTTATAAATGTGTTTACAGATTTGATTTTATTTATTTATTAGAAAAATATCTGAATGGTAGTGTATATGGGATTTAGAAAAATACACCATTTCGTTTTAGAGCCATTTCCATTTTTTTTATTAAAGTACATCACTGTCACTTTCAGTGGGATTTTCCTGCTGGATAAGTATAAACAGTGTTAAAGAGTTAGTGAAAGTTACTGAGTTAATAACTTTTAATAACATCTTCAGTTGGGTTATAGTGAATCATGCCTTATAGTTTTGAGGTTATTAACTATGAGAGGAATAGAGGAACCGGAAGAACTCAACCCCTTCCAAGTGTTTTCCACAAACACTGAACCTTGAGATTCTTTCGAGCTTGTAACGTTTTCATTGATACAGTGACAGATGACTGCATGCTTCGTGGCTGAATGTACACTTGAGAAAACAGTAAAGAACTGTCACAAATCCACTGCCCTTTTTTAAATGTTTGTTATGTTATTAACAAACGTTATAAAGTGTTACCAGATGTCTTTTAATCGGCGTGTTAACAGTGAAATCTGGAATGTAAATCTTGCGAACAGGCATTTATAGATGAATTGTGTGGCTGGGATGCCTTTCCTTCTACCACGCGGCCAACGGTTTATGTGCTTGGAGTGCAGTACACAGATTTAGAAAGTAGTGTGAGATCACAGACAGTTGAGCTATGGACACAACGGGCAGGTGTCTCCTATTTAAAGACAATCCTTGACCTGGTGATACGCCGCGGGACGAGGGTTGGGAGCTGGAGGAGTGAATGGAGGCTGGAACAGGCTCTGACAGGTGCGTCTGTCCATGTAGGTGGGCTTCTGTGACACGACTGTGATGGAGAGGTCACATCCTGACAGCTTCACCCTCGGTGGAGCAGGGTTCGGTTACAGGCGGACTGAAGGCCAGTGTGTGCCGTGTTTTTGAGCTCCACCTGTGAAGAATCACTCCGCTTTGGCTTTATTCTTCCCGACAGGTCGTCCACTCACACCCTTTCTTTTAAAGTACAACAGAAAACACACCTTCGGCAGTTTCCACACCATCAAATGGAGCAGTTTAATGCCCTCACGCTCAGAAAGAGTTCAAACCGTAACAAGAGTTTAAATGTGGATTGTGCTTCCTAGAGAAGGGCTTTTCAAAAGAAAGATTTGTACACATTGAATGCATTTTTTGTTTTTACTCATTTAACTAATTTGATATTTCTGTTTCATTTTACTTTCTAGAGACTGGGGAATATTCTATGCAGATTTAGATTCTTGAGACACGGTTGTAAAATCCTCCATATTTAATGTGATTCTGTACACATGTGTGAACTTACGAAGAACTCACTTCATACATCCGATAGAAATCACACACACACACACACACACAGATGATTAAAAGATGAATTCAAAAAAAATGAAGACAAGTGAAGTTAGTGAAGAGAACAGATCCTGCATGTAAGTGCAAATGAAAACCCTAGTTGAAACAGAAAATAATATTTATTTAATAATCAGATTTAGAATTAGCTTTATTCGTCAAGTGAGTGCAAAAACAAAAGGTTTTTATTTTTTATTTTTTGGAGCTGAGAACAGAAAGAACATTTTAATAAGACTAAGGGGAAAAATACAAATAAATAAAAATAATAATGTAGCAAAACTGGGACAGAAGATTGATGTAGAGAATCAATTTATTTTATATAATAGTATATATATATATATATATATATATATATATATATATATATATATATATATAAAATAATATTTAATAAAAAGAAAAAATACATTTACATTTTTAGTTTTTTTATAGTCTAATGTTACTAATAGCGATTAGTACATACAGCTTAATAAACCAAATGTTTTCCAGATAATGTTCTAATTATTTTTTTTATTAGATTATAAAAGGCAATAATTTAATTTAAGGGGGAAGAGGGGAAATTGTATTTTTCTCACATGTTATAAATACAATGTAAAAATTCTGATGCATTTATTACTCAAAACAACTTAAATATATTTGAAATAACTTAAATATCCCAAATGAATTAAACTTACAGTTTTAAGTCTAACACTATTACTTATTCTGATGTTGTGGTAACTAATCGCAGCAGTCAATTCTTTTTACAGTGATCATATGTGAGGAAAAAAGTGCATGAACTAACATTGTCATATTTTAGTACACTGTTAAAATAATTTTGGACGTGTAAATGAAGTTGTAAATAAAACAGAAAGGTTTACAATACTGTTTCAGTCTTTCATCTAGCTCTTTCTTTGTATTTATGACATTAAGTAGAAGTTTCTGAGTGAAAATTGTTTCAAAGTAAATCCTACACCAAATACTTATTCGGTGTAAAGAGCATCAAGCTTGAAGTCCTCATGTCCTAGAGTGTTCATCTGTCTCTGTTTCGTAAAGGTCATCGCCTCGATCCTCATGTCACTCTCATCCTGAAGCAGACTCCTTGTGATTGGTGCATCTTAATGGGGTTTAATTCTGTCCGAATGTCATCTGTAAAGCTACACCATGTACTTGTACCTCGGGGGAAGGAGGGGTCTGATGTGGAAGATGAAGGTTTTGAGTTTGAGGCCCTTCTGGGACGTGTGTGTGTGTGTGTGTGTGTGTGTGTACCTCAGAGTTAAGCATCCTCTCTATGTGCTGCTGCATTCTCTGGCTGGAGGCACTAAATATAAACTCCAGCGATGTTTACTATAACCTCTTAGTTTATAGTTTGTCTTAAAGAGGTTTCCAGCCTGAACGGCCATTCCTTCAAAAGTTCACTTTCTGCTGCTGGTTTATCTCGTCTCATTAGTGGCGTTTGCTAAGACTGATGCTCAGATTTTTTTGACACTACTGTTCAAAACGTTTGGAATTAGCATAATGTTTTTAATGTGTTTGAAGACGTCTCTTCTGCACACCAAGGATGCATCAAAAAATTAAGTAAAAAACAGTACATTTTGAGAAATATTATTGCAATTTAAAATAAGTGTTTTCTGTATGCATATAATGTCAAATGTAATTTATTTCTGTGATGCGCAGCTGTATTTTCAGCATCATTCCTCCAGTCTTCAGTGTCACATGATCTTCAGAAACCAGTGTAATATTCTGATTTGCTGCTCAACGAAAATGTATTATTATAACTATATATGTCTTACTAACCCCAGCCTTTGAATGGGAGTGTACTTTGACCAAATTAAGAGTTGTTATGGCTAATAAAATTAAAACCATCAAAAATAAATAAATAAATAGATAGCTGGTTGGTTAGTTAGTTAGTTACTTGAAATTATAATAAATAATAATGGGGAATAAAATAAAAAAAAAAAAGAGAAAGAAAGAAAAAAACTTTTTCATTTTCAAGTAGTTTAATGTAATTTACTAAAATAAAATAAAATAAATAAATAATTTGAAATTCAATACGACTATAATAGTATTGCAATTATACTAAAATAACACTGGGATAAACCCATAACTCCATAATAATAACCAAATAAAACAAAAAAATAACCATAAAGTATAACTTTGAGAATGTAAGTCATCCTGGACATGAATGACTCCTCAAGTCTAGCTGTGCTGTTGCTTCACTGAGCAGAACTAGCTCACACTGAGCAGTGATTTAGCAGCTTGACCTGATCCACAGGAGTCTGATCCTGAAGCCGTGGGCCTGCAGGGACCACCCAGGACCCCAGCGCTCAGGAGGTCAGTCTGTGAGGAGCGCAGGCCGTTCTGACCCATTGTTTTCTCATTCCTCATCACAGACACACATGAAGGACAGAGCGACTCGGGGCAGAGGTCAGGTTCTGGGGTCACTGTCCTGAATGCACCCTCAGTCCTGTGCTGATGTAATAATTCTGATCACTTTTGACAAAAGTTGGCTATTTTCTGTGAATGCGTGGGACATCTGACTCATTATATGAATAACCAGAAGAATAACAAAAGTGCAGTAAATGGTCAAATTATTTGCACTACAAACCAGTGTTTATGATTACGGCAATACATTAAAATAATATAATCACAAGTACCAGTTTGCAATATCAAGCAGCTGAAATAACTGGAAATGAATGACACCAGGAGCATTACACATTAGAGTTCCAAACATATGGCCAAAAAATAAATATATGCAATTCTGGTCAAAATATATTTGGAATATATGTTGTAAATAATGAATCTAAATAAAATTATATATATATATATATATATATATATATATATATATATATATATATATATATATATATATATATATATATAGATATATATATATATATATATATAAAAATTTTATTTAGATTCATTATTTATTTTTTACAGCCTTTACTATTTATGTATGTATATATATATATATATATATATATATATATATATATATATATATATATATATATATATATATATATATATATATATATATATATATATAATATATATAATTATTATTATTATTATTGATAAAAATATATATTTTTAATATTGTAAAATATTTTCCTTGCTTTTTTTAATCCAATGTTTCATGGTCCAAGGTTATTATAATCAAAAAGATAATAATAAAAAAAAATACTTTAAGATAACTTCAACTGAAATAAAGTAAAATATAAAAAAAAAATATTTCTCATATTAATTTAGTTTAACTTGATATGCTAAAGTAAAACTGAAATATATATATATATATATATATATATATATATATATATATATATATATATATATATATATATATATATAGAAAGTAGACAAAAAAACTAATAATAATAACAGCAAAACAAATTATAGTAAATACATTTTTGAGAAAAACATTTTTTTGTTGTTGTTTTGTATATTTGGAAATATATTAGCAAATATACAGTACAAACCAAAAGTTTGGACACACATTCTCATTAGAAGAGTTTACTTTATTTTCCTGACTATGAAAATTGTAGAGTCACACTGAAGGCATCAAGGGCTATTTGAGCAAGAAGGAGAGTGATGGGGTGCTGCTCCAGATGACCTGGCCTCCACAGTCACCGGACCTGAACCCAATCCAGATGGTTTAGGGGTGAGCTTGACCGCAGACAGAAGGCAAAAGGGTTAACAAGTGCTAAGCATCTCTCGGGGAACTCCTTCAAGACTGTTGGAAGACCATTTCAGGTGACTACCTCTTGAAGCTCATCAAGAGAACGCCAAGAGTGTGCAAAGCAGTAATCAAAGCAAAAGGTGGCTACTTTGAAGAACCTACAATATGACATATTTTCAGTTGTTTCACACTTTGTTATGTTCATAATTCCATATATAATTCCACATGTGTTAATTCATAGTTTTGATGCCTTCAATGTGAATCTACAATTTTCATAGTCATGAAAATAAAGAAAACTCTTTGAATGAGAAGGTGTGTCCAAACTTTTGGTCTGTACTGTAGATGTTTGTCATATGGGCTGGTCGTATGTTAAAATCAAGTGCTCCGTCTTGGTTCGAGCCATCGTGTGCTTTAGATTGATGACGCTGGTCACACATGCAGTTTCACACTGGATCAGACGCAGCATATCTCATATGTTATTTATTTCCCAAGCCATTTATTAATGTAAATTATTCTTTCATTTCCCTGATTAAATATCAGGTAACAAGACTAAAAAGAGTGTACAATTCTGGCTCCTAATGTTGGCACACTGTCAAAATATACCAAATCTAAAGACTTTCTTGTGGAAAAACAGCATGCTTTTGGTTTTAATTAGCTTGATGTTATCCAGACTGGGCTTTTTCAGGAGAACGTTGTGTAGCAGGAATTGTGAAAACCCGGCGCCTGGCTTCCTGAGCGAACTCCATCACATCTCGGCTCCGGCTCCGGCTCCACGGGGACGAGTTTCCCTCACACTCTTACATCGCACAAGCAAAGCGCTTTGTTTTCGCAGCTGAAGAGCGTATCCTTGAATATATATCACTTTGACAGAAGCCGACTGGAGTGAATGAGAATTGAAATAAAATCATATTCGTCATTAGTCCATTTTCACGGTCTGCTTTATTGTCAGAGACATTGGGAACATTCAGTGTGAAACCAACCTGCAGCTGCTCTTCATTCAAAGCCACTTCATTAGATTATTACTAAGTAGAAATGTCTTTGAATTATGTATCAGTGTCAAACCAAGTTGCATTTGTTTAAATGAATAATAGCACAAAACTGTTCCTTCAAAACATTTCTTGAAGAGAAGTTTGTTGCTAAAATGAATAAAACAGTAGTGTTTAACATGTAGATTTGGATGCATTGGGACACTTCGCAGTTGTGCAATGTCCATAGTTAATGTGATTCTCTCCACCTGTGTGCACTCAAGCAGAACTGACTTCATCCATAAAAAACGTTGATTAAAAGAGCAAACATGATGATGAAGAGTGAAGTTAGTGAAGAGAAAAGACCATGCAGCATGGTATGAGATTTTTTATCTTTATGTCCAAAAATATTTATTTTAAAATATTTGATTAGACATTAGACATATTGACATTTCTTGGAAAACTAGTGAACTACTAGGGTGTCAACATTTTATTTTTATAATATATGAATAGATTTTTTAAAATAAAAAAATAAATAATAATAAAAAAAAGTGTGATTTGTGTCCAGAAATATTTTATTTTATTAAAAAATGTTTGATTATAGACATTTCTATGACGAACAGTGTTGAAAAAAATCTACAAAATCTTAATAGAAAGTTAGTCCTTAAGTGGGACTATTGACCAAAGATATTTAATTTAAATTTTTGTTATTTTATTTTATGTTAAATTTATTGATTTTAGACTTTTCTATGGTGACTATAGTGTCCAAAAATATTTATTTATCATGTAATAATTATTTTACTTTTTATAAAATTTTATAAAATTATATTATTATAACTTTTTTTTTATGTTTGATTTTAGACATTTTATTTTATTTTTAGGATATATCACAAAAACAAAAAACAAAACTAAAATACTGGGCATTAGAAAGATACTATTATGAACAATCTATATTTTACTGTTGTACCATTCAGAATATACTATTGTAACCTTGACAAAAGTTCAGATATAATGCAGTGTGTGGGGGGGTGAGGGCAGGTTTGTCGCTTTAGTCAGAACAGGTGGGCTCTTCCTTGTTTGCTTGAAGCTGTGTGTGTGTGTGTGTGTGTGTGTGTGTGTGTGTGAAAGACAAGAATCCCTACTGAGACACAGTGTGTCGATCTTAAGGTCTTGTGTCTGGGCTCCTGACAGTCTCCTTGTTTGAAACTGTTGCCAATGTTTGGTAAAAATAGTTTGCGTGTTACTTTCAAGATACAAATAATATATGTGTGACTCATTGTAATCAACTTCCATCATACAGTATATAAAATTATCCAGGCATCATGATGGTGAGTTTAGCATTTTAATTATTCATAATGCAGAGGCTTTCTTATCCAAAGCAATGCATTGCCACTTAAAGCAGTTTAGGATTTGAACCTGTATCCTTTGGATTAGCAGCCCACATCTTTAACTACTAAGCCACATTACCTTATTTCCACCCTGATAGAGGTTTTCCATCAGTACCAGCGAGACATCAGGTCAAGCTTCACCCGTGGAAGGTATTTTAATCCTCTTTCTCCGTCTGTCTCCACAGACATGCTCACACACACACACACACACACACACATCTCAGAAAGCAGAGCAGAAGTGCTTGAGCTACAGCCAATCTTGATAAACTCAGCTGTTCAGAAATCATTGTGGGAAAGTGTGTTGTTTGTTTACCTGTCAGTTATTCTATTAGTCTGAAATCTGGTGTTGATATCAAGCACGCTGATTTCTATTAGAGCTGTGAAGTGACGTAATCACAGATAAGAGAGCAGATTTCTGATCGAGCCAGAAAGCTTTGGCATTTGACCTTTAAATCAGACATCAGTCTCATTAATGTTTATTTAATATGTCACTGATTTTAATTTTCCCTTTCATTTTTGTTTTCCTTAAATAGAGTACTGGTCTTTGGCTGCCTAAGTTTGCCATGTGCCAAATTGAAATATACTTTATTTATTTATTGAAAACGAATGGGAGTGAAACCTAAGACCTTTATGTAATCTTAAACCTTATAGGCTTAATAAAGACTATAATTGCTATTAATTATGTTACTTACTATTGTGTGTGTGTGTGTGTGTGTGTTTCAAAATATATGTGCAAAAAAGTCTAAAATATGTTTCAACATATTACATGAATTTTTTTGGCTTTTATATTTTTGAATAGATTTTTAAATATATTTGAAAAATATAAATGTTTTTAAAAGCATTTAATATGTATAACCTATAACTTATATCATATATAAACTTATGTAATCATATAATACGTTTGTATAAAAATCAGCAAGGATTTTACCCAAAAATATCAAAAACAAATCTTGCTTGTCAAGCACTTTGAACTACAAGTGATTTGCACATATTTGATGCACATTTAATTGGTGATTTGAACAAACTCTCTAAGACTAATTATTAAAATATAGCACTGACACATGAAGACAAATAAACTCACATTTCCTTCTGTAACTGAATACATTTTTAGTGAACCTGTAGAATAGAATAGAATAGAATAGAATAGAATAGAATAGAATAGAATAGAATAGAATAGAATAGAATAGAGCTCAGCTTCTCCAGTGTCTCGCCCAGGTGAGCGCGTCACCTGATCTTCCGTCTTTCACTCATCTACGCTGCTGGCGACGCGACAGTTTTGAACCCATTATAGTCAACGACGTGAGTGACGTAGGCACCCAATGGACCAATCAGAAGGCTCTCATTATAATCAGCGGAGCGCAGCCCGCTCACACGCGTCGCTGATTATCAAGGGAGTGCTGGAGTTTGTCGCGTCGCGTCGCTCGCTTGTAGCGTATCATGTGATAGGGGCTGGAATTTGACACCTCGGGGGTTCAAAACTCTCATGTGTTTATGGGACTTGATTTTGGCAGTGCTCCTGCGTTTAGAGCAGAGAGCGCGTCTCGAGGAGCTGAACGCGTCCGATCGAGCGTTTACTGCGCATCTGGGTCAGTCCAGACAACACCAGTGAGCTCTGGACACAAGTTTACGTGAAAGACGTGGATGTTCAGAATTATGCATCTTCACTACAGGGAGAGGGCTAAAGGAAACATTTTAAGGAATACATTTTCATTATCTGTGGATTATTTTCACTTGACTGTTTCTTAATTTATTTCACTCAAGTCCATGACAGGAGAGGTCGATCAGGACAGAAAGGGTAGGTTTCTTTTCTTTTCTTTTTAGATATTTAATTTGCATCATGTTATAGTAAGGCATTGGTCTAAAGTTTGCATGTTTAAACTGTTTTAGCATAATTAGCTACTACATTTACTCACACACAAACACACAGACATGATTTTTTTTTTTTTTTTACATATTTATGTCGACAGAACCTTTCTTTTTGTGGCGCTTATTAAAAAAAAAAGTACTTTTTTTCAAGCCAGATTTATTTCCCATAATAGAAGAAGTATATGTATTTTAACTTATAGATATCAATATTTAATATAATGTTCATGCTTTAAGTGTACGCAGCCAAGCCCTTAAAAGAATCCGAAATAATTTGTCATTTGCCACAGAATATTTGATTCAATTTAAATAAAAAATAAAGTAAAATAATGTTATGTGTATAAAATATAACGTGTATCTTGTCTTTTAAAACAGCGTGAGTTCTTGGACTTTGATTATTCTGGTTCCTCTAAGTTTCCCCTTTCCTTTAAAATGTAATTTTGCTTTACAATAAAGTTAAGTCGAAGTTTAGAACTGCATCAATATGCATCAGTTATTGTTGGATCTGTTGAAACATGGCTGATCCTCCAAAATTAAAGGAAAATAAAAGCTGCTTAACTGCCTGGCTTTCCTCAATCTCATACAAACAGGTTGGAAATGTACCTCCGAATCCTTAATTAAGTGTATTCCTTTGCTTATTTGACAAGCCTTTCTTTCCCAGCTGACTGAGCTGATGATTGATGATGGGACGGACAGTAAGTGTGCTCCTGAAAGAGCTGTTTTCCTGTCTGGAAGAGATGCAGTCTGGATACAGTTAGTTATAAATTCTCATTCTCAAATCTATTCAATTCTGGTTCAGGTGCATTGCCTCCCCAAATCTTTTCTATGCTGGAACAAATGAACATCACGCCACTGCTGTCTCCTCTTGTAAATATCTTTAAAAGATTTGGATTGAAATGTGCAACATTCTTACACAGAACCAGTAGCATATGTAGCATCCTATATCCCATCTGCTTGAGATGATTGGCATGTTTGTTGAGCAGGTAATATTGCATTTCAGTATCAGATTGCAAACACTTTCAGAAAGACTGCTGGTACTCCCTTGTATAATGTAAAGCTAGGATCAAAATGATTAATTTATTTGTCTGTTGGCATGGTTGTATGCGACTAAGGCAGAGGTTAGTCTGTGGAATTTGTTATGTCATGTTAAAAGATTAAATGGCAGTGTTGCTGAGTCACTGGTGTGTATTTTTTAAGATATAAGCATATGGTATTTTTTGAAAGGGCATGTGATGTGCTTTATGGTGATGAGTTTTGTGGAACCCCTGTATTATCACAGGTGGGTCTCTTTAGTTTGTGACCTGCTGTATATTCATGATGAAATGTCTTTAATGTGGTGTGTTTTCCTGTTGCTGTGATAGGTTGGGTGCGCTGGCACTTAACGCTCAAGTGCCCGAATCACACCGCCTTTAAGAGACACTAATGCAAGCGTCAAGCGCTTTTCAGTTTTACTGTCTAAAGCTGTAATACTGTTTAATCACTTCCATGCTGTCTATTTCTGAAGAATCGCTCACCTGCCAGTGGAGTTTCCACCTAGTCACTGTTTACTTTATAATCCTGGATCTTATAGTTCTCACTTTTGCTCCAGGAACCAGATTTTACTGTTATTGTTTTTTAATAATAATAAAAAAAGAAAACTGATTTAAATTGATTTAAAATCAGATATTTAATTAATAGAAAATATTTAACTGTTTCATTACTTTTTGATAACATTTTTTAAATAAAAAAAGGATTAAATAGTATGAAATAAAATATAAATAATTAAAATAGTTAATGTTATAAAATGATTAATAAATAATATCAAATAAATAAAATTTTATTGGACACCTTTGAAACTGACAACAAAAGACACAGAAAGTGTTTTCTATGGAAACACATTTTTGCCACAGAATAAAAAAAGTTCTATTTGGAATTTTTTTAAATCTCAGAATTCTGACTCTTTTCTCACAATTCTGGGAAAAATGTCTGAATTGTAAAACAAATTTAGAACGACATGATATAAAATAAACATTTTGAGAAGAAAAGTCATAATTGTGAGATTAAGTCACAATTATCTTGTTTATTTTCTTTTATTACATGAATTGTGTGATGTAAACTCAGAATTATGAGAAAAAAAGTTAGGATTGCGTGATATAAACTCAGAATTGCGAGGAAGAAAGTCAGAACTCCAAGTTTATATCTCACAATCTGAGAAAAAAAATCGGAATTGTGTGATATCAACTCATAATTGCAAGAAACAAATCTGAATTATGTGATAAAAAGTTTCAATTGCATTTTGTCCTCCTTTTTTAAGGGCAATTATTTATATTGTTAATGCACAAATATAAATTGCATTTTATCTTTTTCATCAATTTTTTTGCCACACATTTTTCCACACATTTTCAACTGTCTTTGTCCCAGTAGAACAGAACCCAGATTTTTCCATGTAAACCGCTGGTGTTTGAATTGCTCAGGTGTATTTTCAGCATCCATTTAATTTTGATGAAGCGATTGCATAGCGAGTGTAGATTTCGTGACTGTGTGTGCGTGGAGACGGGGCAGTACATGAGTGTCAGGCGATCACACCGGACACAGGAGCGTCGTGGTGTTAGTAAGAATTATGGACCACAGTCACTGCGTGGCAGTCCACCGCTGGATAATTTATTACAGCCTCCACTAATGAACAGTCTAGTTGTGCAATAATGAGAAACACCTGCAGGGTCAGAGTGGGGCAGAAGGACACTAGAGCCCACAGAAGAGAGGGTCCGATTCTTACATAAAGTTAAATGCTAGTTTTGCACAGCCAGGTTTTTGATGTAAAGTCCGGTGCACATTATACAGCTTATGTTGGACAAGAACTTCACACTTAGACATAAAGAGACCAGCTGACTGATAGGACATTTGTTTAGAGGCAAGTTTATATGAAATAAAAGTATACCACAGTTAAAAATCATTATGGAGAAATTAACTTAAATAAATGCACAACAGAAAACAATCGAAACCCATCCAGATTAGATGCTCCTAACCAGGTAAATGTTGCCTTTTCATTCAGTGATCATTTCATCCTTAAAACATTGTAAACATGGTTTGGTTTCCAGGAGGATTTATAAACGAAACCTGTGTGCTCTTCCTCCCTGAAGTCAGATGAAGTGAAGTTAGAGTTTTCTAGATCAAGAAGTGTTTTCTGGTTTTCTGTATGATTTTCAAACAGCTGGTCAGTAAACAGACTGTGAGCTAGACTAGTTAGTCTAGTTAAATGCTAAATGTTTAATTATACCAATGTGAACAAAATAGCAATACATTTCATGCATTCTAACTTATAAAGTTTATGTTTCTCTTATACCATGGTCTGTCTGAATACTCGATTCTGATTGGCTGGCGGGTATGCATTAAAACTGTATAATGCACAGGTAGTTAAAGTCAGTTAAATCACAATTCTACGGTGGCCGAGAGAGCTCAATGTGCTGCCACTTAAGAAAACACATGCAAATTGAAAAAACACCAGCAAATGAAGAAAACATCTTCATCAGTTTAACAACACAAGTGTGATCTTACCACCAGTGTTAATTTTGACAGCAAATTCGGATTTAGTCTTAGTCTTTTGAATAACACACCATTTAGTTTTAGTCACATTTTAGTCATCTGAAATGTTTTAGTCTTAGTCTAGTTTTAGTCGACTAAATATCATAAGAGTTTTAGTCTTAGTCTAGTCTTAAGTCTTTTAGTCTTAGTCTAGTTTTTTTTTAGTAGAACAAAGTCAACTTAGTTGACTTGACTAAATGTTTCCATCAGTCTGTTATGGAATGGTATTTATAAAATAAACATAAGGCCTGCTCTCAATGAAAATTATACATGCTCTCTGAAAAAGATATGCATTCGTCCTGAATGATATGCAATGCATATGACATTCTTTCAAGATGAAGTACAGTATTATTGAAATAGACAACCACCTATATTATATTTGTATTGTATGTTCATTCTATTTCTTTATTTGTGCTATTTACACAAAGTTTACATTTTTTTAAGTTTGTTTTTGTTCATTTAAAATAGCACTGCATAGTCTTCACTGTAAAATAAAATATACAATCAAACCAAAATGTATTCAGACACCTTCAACGTTTCTTACAATATCAGAGTTTATTTGCTGTAGTTTAGAAATTGGTAATAAAATATGACAATAACTCAGGGTTAAACTGTGTCAGAACAACAAATTCATCTTGATAATGTCTGATGCAATGCTTAATTTGGTTCAGTCTGTGGTGTGAAAAGGTTGCATTAGAAATTAAAGAAAGAAACACTTAAGCAAAACATGCTCAAGTCCCTAATAGTTTTTTTTTTTTTTTTTAGTCACTAGTAAAACAATATAATCTATTCTATCTGATTTTCGGATTGACTTTGGATAAATTCTTGTTAAAACTACAAAGTAATTCAATCAAGAGCAGTGAGTGATTTACTTTCATTTTCATACATTAAAGACACTGACAGCAGAGCTAGTAAATTAGGCGCGGTCACTTTAAGAGACAAATGCATCCATTATAAAGATACGCATCCGATTTCTTTCCAACGCTTTACTTTCACTGAAGACATAACTACAGACTTTTTCGAACACACTTTCCAAGACGGGTATTTCGACATATTTAGTATGTATTTGTTGTCGGTACAAAAGCAAGAAGACTTTGAGACGCGTCTCTGCTTGCTCCCTGAACACCAGAACACCGCGCTGCTGAATTGAGCTCTTTCACTTTTCGCTCTTTTTCTTATGTTTATTTAAAATGCGATTTGTATTTGTTCGTTCAGGTGCAGGAGGACGCAAACGTCCTGAAAGAGAGCTCGGTTCAGTGTTACGCGAGTCACCAGCTGCTCTGCTCAGTTCAACTTTCCCGCAGCGCGGGGCTGAAGCCAACTTGATGTGTTGAATGCTTGGAGCACGTTATAAAACGTATTCTTAAAATACACATTTCTGTTTTAATAAATGCTCATATTAAAACATAGCATTACACATAAGTAGGTACAAAAATAATCAGTGATACATTTACGACCCCATAAAAATTTGGGTCGCAATGGCATTTCAAAAGGTTGCAGTGTAGTTCCCTGTGTAAACAACTTAACTGTTATGAAAACGTCCTCGAAACTGTGCGAATTTCTGCAAACTCATCTTTGTTCTCTTTTCTGTGTAACTGCTGCTTTGTTTAGCTGTTGCGCTTGCATTTGCCGCGGCTTTTTAAAATGGCTCGGCTGCTTCTGCATAGATCAACCTACCCTCAAAGATTCGCACTGATTGGATCTCTTCTCCATTCGTCCCTCCCATATATTTTCGTCTCATTTTTATTCGTTGACTAAAGTGTCAGTTATATTTCGTCACGTTTTTCGTCATCATATCTGACTTTTTATTTAGTTTTTATTTAGTTTTCGTCCGTGAAAAAGGTTAGTTGACGAATATTTTTCGTCATAGTCTTCGTCAACGAAATTAACACTGCTTACCACACTAAATCATCTGTGTGTCTGATTTAAAGTGAGCAGCGTGCTGGAGCTAACAAGCTGTAACTGAGGAAAATAGCATTTTTACCTTTTCAGTGAAATAATTAACAGCTTTAACTTGTCAATTCTGGGAAATTATTAGAATTATATATTCTATGATAATTATATAATATATAATTCATTATAATTGTTTGTTTTATTCCACTGAGAAAAATCTCTTAATTTTCACGTTTTCTGTAGAGTTTCAGACAAGATCTCAACAATGTCTCGAACTGTGCTCAGATTTAGCAAGATGCCACTCAAAAGTCAGAGATCTCAATATGAACCTAAACATTTCTCATCAAATCTTCCAAAGTCCAAATGAGCTGATCCTTTTGCACACACATTTTTTTTTTTTTTTTTAGGTTTTTTTTTTACTAACCTTATACTCCGTATCTCAACTACTGACTCTCCTAATCTATAAAACAGCAAAGTTTTATTGCAAAAATAAATAATTTTTATAATAATAACAATGCTCTTGGTAAGGATTTGAACCAGTACCATGAGAGTTTAGCTCTAATCCTAATCAAACAAAGTTAATCAAAGTCTTCCGGTTCGTTAGAAAACCACAGGTAGGGCAGTTTGATCAGGGTTGGAGCTGAACTCTGCAGCACATTGATATATAATGTCATTTTTAAGAAGCAGTGAACAGTGTATGAGTTTGCGCTTGTGTAGAGGATAGTAAAATGCATCGAGTTCACAGCAAACTCAGCCGTGTGGAACGCTCTGAAATTTCATCCGAGTAAACAAATACTAACACTTTTCAGAATTCATCTCTTTCTGTCACTTCGGTTGAGCTCTCCATCTCAGTCTTCATTATACCTTCAATAACACACATTACCCGGCCAGATTTCTCCTTTGGCTCCCAATTTCTCCATCTGACAGCTCGGACCCCACAGCGAACACACACACACTGCTGAAAAGACGCTGGATCTTATTATTTGCGAGATGTTTTTGATTCATCATGTCAGAGAGCAGGTTCATTTGTCTTAATGGAGCTGTCAGATGTGTGTATCTGTGTACACCACAGAGAAACAAGGAGATGAGAGATAGATGGTTGTGTGAGAGTGTGTGTGTTCGCAGCCGGACATCTGGTTCTCCGCTGTCACGCTCACACAGAAGTTTCTCACTACAGAATCCAAACAGACGCCTCTTCATTTACAGAAACAGAAACATTTTTTAATTCTGTCAAAATTGTCCTTCCAGAGCAGCTCATCTCTCTTCGTTCACAGACGGGCTTGGATAAAATGTATACATCTCTGATCATCTCTGTGTCTGTCTCATTCACAACATTAGATCCTTCAGAAGACTGGTGCTAGCCTGTAAAAACCTCCGTCACGGTGCAAGGCTGTGGGCTTTAGTTTGCTGTTTTTAATGTTTCAAGGTGAAAAATTACCATATTTTGATTCTCTTTTCTCTTTAACTCCATCAATTCCCTCAGAAAATTGTACACTTTTAAGTGTCAGAATAATAAATAAGCTGCACAACACTTGCAATTTTCATGTAGACATAGCATTAAAAAACGGTGTTCTATTTGAATATATTGTAAAATGTGTTTTTTCTTTTCTGTGATCAAAGCTGCCCTTATGGAAGGAAAATATATTTACCAATATATTTCTTAAAATATATTGTGATATATTGTAATATATTATTTTCCCTTTTTATTTTCTAATATTTTATATATTTGAATACATTTAATAATATATTGATGATACATATATTATATAATATATTGAAAAATATACAAAGGATTGCCGCTTTCAATATATTGCAATATATTGGAAAAAAATAAATGTATATATATATAAGAATATATGCCTAATATATTACATAATATTTTCCCATATACTGCAATATATTTTTGTTTCATAAGGTTGAATTTTCAGCATTATTACTCCAGTAAACCATTTCTGATTATTATCAATGTTGAAAACAGTTGTGCTGCTTCATGTTTTCTTTTTCTTTTTCAGGATTCTTTGATTAATAGAAAGTTACAAAACGAGCATTTATTTCAAGTCGAATTCTTCCGTAATGTTTTAAATGTCTTTACTGTCACTTTCAATCAATTTAAAGAATCTGTGCTTAATAAAAGTAGTATTTTCTGTCAAAAACACTGACCAGATCTTTTAACCAATAGTGTTTGTCATGTAAGATGTTAAATGGCTAATTTATCCTCCAGTTGTTCTCATTGGGTGAATGTGATTGGCACGAGCAGCTCAGCGTGACGTTTGAAACCAGACACATCGTATCAGTTTCACAATCCATCTTTAACCACATTCTCTTTGATGTATGTCAGGAGGATGTTGACTTAGGTTTCTTATTGTTTGATCTTAATGGCATATATATATATATAACATTTAAATTGAAAGAGAAATTAATATATCAAAATCTAGTTGTATATACGACCATTAAAATGATTACACTTATATTTATAAAATTTTTATAAAAAATAAGTTGTCTGTATTAAATACTGCAGGACTACCATCGCTTTTCTTTATTATTTTTGTTCAGGGTGTTTGAATCGACTGGTGTTTTGTTGATTTTTAATCAATATATGAAGCCAGTTCTCCTCAAGTTCACACCGGTGTCCTAACAGAAGAAACACAGATGATGAGAATCACATTTAAAATCAACATGATCCACCAATGTTTCACAAGTCTCGATTTTCTAATCCAAAATGTATAGATTGGCACAATTAGTGATGTGAGTTTGGATATTTTTGTGGTTTTAGTGACGTTAGCATGCAGACACTTCAGCTTTAATAGTTGCATATGCTTGTAGTTTATAATTGAAGAGTGTTTTCAGTGACAGAGTGTTTTAAATCTTCTGCTGACCTTTATGTCACTCAGTGAAGCTGCCAAACTGAGTCAGTGCACACAACAGCTTGCAGACCTCAGCAGTGGCGGGTTACTGTTAGCAGCAGAGTGCTGTTAGTTTGATGTTTAAGGCTGCAGGTGAAACAGTCTCTTTAGATCAGGTCTGAATTGTGTTGCTGCTTTCATCACATCCTGTTGCTTAATCGTTTTATAGCAGCTGCCTTTAAATGTGTGCCATTTCTGTGCAGCGCTTCAGTGCTTGCATGTTTATACATGTGGTCAAGAGCCATGTGATTAATGATGATATAATGTCGAATTCATACTGATAAGCAAAAATGACTTTAAATAAACATGACATTTGTTTTGTTTTTGAACTTCCTTCTCTTTCATCCTATTCTTCATGCAATCCAGAATGGCAGCACAGCTGAAGGGTTTGTTGAACCTTTAAATCTGAGGCTTATTCATTTCAATTTTGGTGTGAAAGGGTTTTCAAATTTGCCAAAAATATAACTTTTAGATATTGAAAACAACCAAAGATGAGTAACTTTCCCCAACTCGGGTTGCCAAGGTCTTCTGTGTGGTTGCTAGGGCATTGCTAGGTGAAAATTGTCCTGTCGATTAGTAAATTAGTTTTTGGGAACCTGAATCTGTCTGAAAGGGATGGGAGAGTGTCTGCAGGAAATTTCAGGGAAAAGAAACTGTAAAAATCAAGAAAAAAAGTTTATTTTGGACCAGTATTCATTGTGAAAAGCTATTAAAAATAATTTTTAATTTATAATAATAATGATGATTTCCCAAGGGGGTGCTGGAGCATCTGGGGAACATTTCAGAGAAAAGAAACGCTAAAAAAAATAAGATTTTCTTTTTTGTACCAATATTTAATATACAAATCGTATTAATATTTAATATTAACAGTAATAATTGCTATGGTAATAGTAATCTCTAATAATAATAATTTTTAAAGGGGGTGGTAGAGCACCTGAGGGAATTTTTTAAGAAAAAAAAATATTTAAAAATAATTTAACAATACAAATATGACAATATAATTGCCAATTATTTCATTTTTAAATGTTTTCTTTTAATACACACTATTAAAAGAAACATATATAAAATAGTCTTAAAATTGCCTTCATATTAGCCAATATGGAGGTTGTCCTTTGCAAAGACCTTATCATTAATGATCTTATATTTAAAGGGTGGCCATATGCGCAATTCATTCGGGACGCAGGATTTTAATATTGCATAAAACATCCAAAGCAGTTTGACCAATAACATGCAGGTATTGCACATAATCCACCAATCATGAGGCTTCGCGTGAGAAGGTGAGCTCAACAAGGAATGATAAAAGCGATGCAAATAAGCACATGTTCGTTCATTTTTAGTGTCGCTGTGCACTATTCAAAAAAGCACCAAAGTAGGTGCGAGAGCGATTGGAAAGCAGAAGGAGTCTTCTGCTCTGCTCTCTGTAGCTCTAATGTCACACAATGATAGACCTGCACAGTGCAAACAGCATAAACCTGGATATTTTAGGCAATATTAAAATCCTGGCCGGTAAGTGTCCCGTATTAACAGCGCAGATGGCTATCCTATATAGTTACAAACTTTAAAAATAAAATAAAAAACCAGTCAGATAACATCTGAATGATATTTGCACATCTCGACGTCTCTTGTAGAATGTAGCAAGACGGAAAACAATTAAATAACTTGAATCTTGTGACATATTAAAGAAATTGCTCACAATAACATTCTCTTATTATTCATCTGTCAGATATGCTGCTAATTTTTCACTATAAAATGCAAAAAGCAGAAGTTCCAAAGAGGCTTTATCTTATTTCTGTAGGAGAGCTGATCTTCAGTGATCTTTCCTCCAAAGCTTTGAAATCATGTTCAGAAATGCACTGCTGAAAATAACGGTTCTTTAAGGGCCACTTGTTTAGGGCCATTATATTTGCATGCATATCAAATAATACATCTTTTAATTTCTAGATGGAAAAGGGTGGAGGAGTCTGGAGACCTGCATGGCTGCACCTGCCCGATGTCACCTGAGGAACCGGAAGGTGAGCATTCCTCATATCTTTAGGGTTATCAGCTAATAAATAAACACGAGCTTGATGCTGCCTGACAGGACACCTGTTTGGTCTCGGCTTGCCTGTACTACATTACAACAAATGTGTCAGAAGCGTGTCCGTTTGGACTTGTTTGTGTGCTTGATTTTCACTCCGGCTCATTGGATCTTTTCAGCCAGACACTCCACAGACATTCATTCATTAGAGTCACCCTGAAATATTTACTCATGAGGATCTACGGCGGTGTTGGGTGTTGCTTAAGTAATTAAAGAGGCTGTAGTGTTGGCTGTGTAGGATCACTGGAGGTCTCCTGCAGTTCAGGTTTGGGGATGGAAAGCGTATCCATGTGAATGGGCTGATCGGACATCACGGATCGGTTTACTCTGTCAGGGTTAATATGACACAGACGAGTAATGGACAGGCCATGACAGTGCACTAGATTAACCCTGAGGATTCGTGTCATTGTATTCCCTACTAAAGTGTGTTATTGGCTCTTTCTTTGCAATCATAACAACAGCTTCAGTTCAGTACATGCTGTATCAGTTATCATGACATCTTTTGTTCTTCCTACAGGTGATGCTGCTTGTGTTTGTGTGTCTTCTGGGTCTCGTTGATGGACATTTCCTTCAGGAGGAGAAAGAAGAATCCCGTCCTAGCAAGCTGAGAGCCTCTTCAACCTCTCCAAAACATCCAGAACCAAAGAAAGATCTAGATGAGAGGCAGAGCCGAGCGCCATGGGCACGACTGCACGGTCAGTACATCCCTGACACTGTATAACAAACCGGGGCTAGTTGTCACACTTTCTGCTTCAGTGAATGAGCAATGAGTGATTGAATTCTAAGATGTTAAAGCTGTGAAATATGTTCATTATTATTATTATTATTATTATTATTATTATTATTGGCTCTGAAAAAAAAAAAAAAAAATATATATATATATATATATATATATATATATATATATATATATATATATATATATATATATATATATATATATATATATATATGATAATGCAAAAAATAAATAAATTCAATTTTGGCTGGAATGCAGCTTTATATAAATAATGCAATTTATTCAATTTAGAGTAAAGTTAGTGTCATTATCCAGCTCAATTCAGTTCAGATTTTGTTCTCATTGGATAGTGTCAGTCAAGTTAAAATAATAATATTACTATATTAATTGTCTTTAAACCCCAGGACAAAATGTATCCTAATTCCTAATTTATGACTGAGCTGTTTCAGATGAACAGATGAAGGTCTCAGTAAAGGTCTCAGTTACTGTATGATTCATTAACTATCAATTTCGTCACGTTTTCTCATTATTCTTGCTTCACGGTGGATTGCAGACTTATAAGAGCATTACTGCCACCCATCTCTCAAGTGGACCATTGATACTCCCAATTGAGACTGTAGATTTTTGGATGAACTATCTCTTTTAGTTATTATTAAGTTTCTGTCTAACCTGTCAGAGCTTTGAATACTTTGAGAATAATGTTGTACACTTGCTGTTACCTCAGACACTTCACAAAGATCTAATGGGTGAATGCACGAAAACTGTCAAAAATATGTCCAGATCATATTTAACCCGATGTAATAATATATATATAATCCAGTATTTTAGAAAAAAAAAAAAACACTGCCAAACATCAATAGTTCTAGGTTTGGTTCTATCAATCTGTGCCCCCAAGAAGACTACGGATCCAATCTGTTTTAAACACTTGCACATTTTATTAAATCTTTTCTGCTCAACTGCAGTAGGTCTAGGTCTGTGTATTCATGTTCAATGCTGGCAAATCAAATCCTGCTCAAAATACTGCTTTTATGGTTTAGAATGATTTAGGTTAAGTCTAACCTGCAAATGACATTTTCATAACATTGTATACAGAATATGTATAACATTTTATTACTTAAGGTGAAAACAGTAGAAAATCAGTAAAAAAAACCAGTAAAGAAATCTTAGAATAATTTAGGAGCGTTCCAGTAAAGAGAAGTTGGGGGTTATTGTTCTTAAATGTGATTACAATTAATGTCTCAATGAAATATAAATAGGACTCACTTTCTTGATGCAAAATATGATTTCTTCTTTCCTTCTGGTTTTTAGGATGAAATGTGGATGTTTATGTGACATTCAACCTTCAACACTTTTTTTTTTGGTATTTATAGGGAACATCTTTGTTGAAATCTAAAATGATGTTCTTCTCATCCTGTAATTCTGTGTTATGTCACAGTGACACATTGCTTCAAGGCAAATTCCTTGCAAAATATTCTAATTTTCATTATGTTGACTGGAAATAAAATATCTGTGCACATAATAATGTAGAAACAAGTGGAATGCAAACTTACCATTAGTATCTCTTGTGAGGACCAATACAGTCTTAAGATATAGAAATATTTTCTCAGTAATTAATTCTTTGTAAGGCAGTTCTGAAATATAATGCCGGCATGTCCATGTACTTTGTTGTATGCAGTATGATAAACATGATCAGCAATGGTTGAGCCACAAGCAGACATGTTGAGCAAACAAACATAGCCGTGTTTTTACAGAGCTACAGCCTCACAGTGTTTACACTCTTCAGGAAGTCAACCGTGATATTGACCATTCTTCTGCCACTGAATTAGACCCTGTTTTCAAAAACACTGCCATCAATGGATGCTGACTGGCCGTTAAAATACGCAAACAGCTAAAACGCATAATATATTAACAGATGTGACATGACAGCTACTGCTGGAGGTCTGCAAAGAAGATACATAAAACAAAGTTTAAAAAATGTTTTTGAAAGATGTCTTTTCTGCTCCCCAAGACTGCATGTATTTGATCAAAAATACGGTAAAAACTGTAATATTGCGAAATATTATTACAATTTAAAATAGCTGTCTTCAGTGTGCATATATTTTACAGTGTAATTTATTGCTGTGATGCACATAAGGAATACTTTGTCTCTAAACCTTAAGAAAACCGGTAGTATCTATCAAGTAGTAGGACCATTTTCTGTGTGATATTGTAAAAATATATATATATATACACATTACAGCATCAACTGGGATAAGACACTGATGAGACACACAGATGTTATTCACACCCAGTGCATTTGACATGTTTTCTCTGGCTCATGCATGCGATAGAATAATCTCAGCACGCTCTTCCTTATCAATTTTATATTCCTCTTCAAATAATCCAGAGCTCCTTCATGCAGGTTTTGACACAGCAAACTGCTCCCTTGGAAGATAATTACTGCAGTTTTCGCCTGGAGAAAGTTTGAATCATGTTCTAAGGTTCTCCTTTCCTTGTGACTTTAAACAAAACTCTATAAGCATGATGTGGCATGTTGTGGGATGTTTTTAGTGCTGCATGCTGCAGTTGCATGAGTTACAGTACAATAGTAGTCCAGTGCGGTGTCAGTAAGGTGCACTGCAAACAGCAGGAGGAATTTCACGCCGTGGAGAGACGTGCACACATTACAATCAGCTGCTGAGGCGTGAACCAGAGCCACTAGTGTTATCACCTTTTTAAATGCCAGTGTTACATTACAGTGTTGGCAGGAATTGAGACTATTTTAATGCATCAGAGCCACATGCCAGAATCTGTATTCTCTGGGGAAATAGATCAACCCAAAATCTTTTACTCATGTCAGCGTCATTCCAACCATGACTTTCTATCTGTGAAACACAAAAGGTGGTTTTTTTGTGTAGAAAATGGCCACTGTTTTCCATATAATGAAAGTGGATGCTTCAAAAAAGCAAAATAGCATGAAACTGTGATACTGTAAGTAGCCAATGTACAGGTGCATCTCAATAAATTAGAATGTCGTGAAAAAGTTCATTTATTTCGGTAATTCAACTCAAATTGTGAAACTCATGTATTAAATAAACTCAATGCACACAGACTGAAGTAGTTTAAGTCTTTGATTCTTTTAATTGTGATGATTTTGGCTCACATTCAACAAAAACCCAACAATTCACTATCTCAACAAATTAGAATCAGCTAATCAACTCAAAACACCTGCAAAGTTTTCCTGAGTCTTCAGAATGGTCTCTCAGTTTTGTTCACTAGACTACATAATCACGGGGAAGACTGTTGATCTGACAGTTGTCCAGAAGACAATCATTGACACCCTTCACAAGTAGGGTAAGCCACAAAAATTAATTACCAAAGAAGCTGGCTGTTCACAGAGTGCTGTATCCAAGCATGTTTAACAGAAAGTTGAATGGAAGGAAAAAGTGTGGAAGAAAAAGATGCACAACCAACCGAGAGAACCGCAGCCTTATGAGGAGTGTCAACCAAATCCATTCAAGAATTTGAGTGAACATCACAAAGAATGGACTGAGGCTGGGGTCAAGGCATCAAGAGTCACCACACACAGACATTTCCATGAATTTGCTGAACTACAGACAACGTCAGAGGCTTCTTACCTGGACTAAGATGTTGACCAGTGGTCCAAAGTCCTCTTTTCAGATGAGATCAAGTTTTGTGTTTCATTTGGAAACCAAGGTCCTAGAGTCTGGAGGAAGGGCGGAGAAGCTGATAGCCCAAGTAGCTTGAAGTCCAGTGTCCACAGTCTGTGATGATTCGGGCTGCCATGTCATCTGCTGGTGTTGGTCCATTGTGTTTTTTGAAAAAGTCAAACACAAAGTCACTGCAGCCATTTACCAAGAACTTTTGGAGCACTTCATGCTTCCTTCTGCTGACCAGCATTTTGAAGATGCTGATTTCATTTTCCAGCAGGATTTGGCACCTGCGCACACTACCAAAAGCACCAAACATTGGTTAAATGACCATGGTGTTGGTGTGCTTGACTGGCCAGCAAACTCACCAGACCTGAACCCCAGAGAGAATCCATGGGCTATTGTCAAGAGCAAAATGAGAAACAAGAGACCAAACAATGCAGATGAGCTGAAGACCACTGTCAAAGAAACCTGGGCTTCCAGACTACCTCAGCAGTGCCACAAACTGATCACCTCCACGCCACGCTGAACTGAGGCAGTAATTAATGCAAAAGTAGCCCCTTTCAGTTATTGAGTACATGTACAGTAAATGAACATACTTCACAGAATCCAAATCCATCATTTGCTGTTATAGACATGCACAGGTACACTGTACTGTTAATATATATATATATATATATATATATATATATATATATATATATATATATATATATATATATATATATTAAGAATTTTAACAGTTTTCATTTAGAACTTTAGAAATTGCTAGGGAATAGAAATTGCTAGGTAAGTTCAAATTTAAATAATTACAAAGAATCGGCAAGTAACACATTGATTAAAGGTATAGGTTGTAGGACCTGCCACTAGAGGGCGCACTAACAAAACAATCGCGTGGTTTGATGACGCTAAGAAGGAGCAAGGAATGATGGGATTTGTTGTCTTCTACCCAACCGCTGACGGCCATCAATCAGACGGAAAGATAAATCATGGATTTAACGCGAGATCAATGATTTGCGCGAGTAGATTACATACAAAGTCAATTCAAATGCGTGATCAGACTATTGATCAGACGCGTCCTCGCACGCGTCTGCCGTGTATACCCCATAATACTAATTAGGGGTGCTCCGATCACGATCGGCCAATCGTTAATGCGCATCTTGTCAGTAAAGCCGGTTCTCTAATCAGCAGTTAATTCCATCAGGTGCGTGATTTCACATAGAGCAGCTGTTACTACACAGAGCCGTTGTTAACTGAGAAGATGCGCAAATCCACGTTCATTTTCAGCGTTTATTGGCGCATCTTCCGCATTTGTCCACGACACTGTTGTCATGTGTTTTCTACGTTAGTAAAGGCAGTAACAAAGGGTAACTAACGTCAATGACAGGCGACTGCACTGTCACTGTTTAGAATGGGAATTTTCTCATGATTTACAAGTAGTTGAAAACATTAGAGATATTGTTAGTAATAAGTTGACAAAAATATATAACTAGCCTAGTGGTTTTTGGATATTTTACTGCAAATATCTTACAAATTGTACCTTTAAACATGACAGTTTTTTAGTAGAAATAATGAAATAGCATTTTCTTGCAAAACATTCTCCTGTAATCTTTGTTTTATTTACAATTTAAAAAAATATTTGGTAAAGTGTACCATTAGATTTTATGTTGTGATGAACTGCATGGTGACACGAAGGTAAAGGATCCAGATGTAGTAGTTTATTGAAGGAATAATCCACAAATGTCATCCAAAGGCAGGGAAAGGTGATGCACAAATAGGTAATCCAAAAAAGTGAGGCTGAGTAATCCAGAAAATAGGCAGAATAACAAGACCAGGAACTAATATACAGGAGAACTAGGATACCAGGCTTAGAACTGCAGTAAAGACAGACACATACAAAACTTGCCAAAGAATGACAATGAGAAGCTGTCTTACATAAAAGGCTAACATTGCTGATGAGATACAGGTGCAAACAATGAGTGCTGCTGAAACCAGGCAGAGGATTGTGTCAAATTATGAGAAAGGCAGAGGATTATGTGAAGTCCTTGACAGAGTGGCCGAAGTCTGAGATGGAGAGCCCTCTAGAGGACAACCAGGGCACTCCAGCCGGGGATCGTGACAAATCATTGGCTCGTTTGTATCTTGTGACCAAATGATATGTGTCATGATATGGAAAATGTATTGGCTATATGTGATTTGAGAGTTACAGTGAAAGGGCAGATTTTTTGTAAATAAATTACGTTTAATATTTTCAGAATTTTTTTTTTTTGATGGCTAATTGAATGAGGTAATCACCATCCTATATGGCTGTAAAGCACTATTGCGAGTGTGATATTGCTTTTCTGCAAGTAAATGTTTTGACAGACTGTAAATAGTAACAAAACGGCGTATATAAGTAAAGATAAACCTATAGTGTCTCAAAGACCCTCTTTTGTGTGAGACTACTTTTAATGCTAAAATGTCTAAAATGTGCCATTTTCTACATTTAATAATCAATGAATCTTTACAGTTTGTATTTTACAAAAACTTAATGTGAAACAGTGAAAAGCCAATGCTGTTGGACTGATATATTGGCACTTATGCAAGGCTGTTCGACCAATCAGATCAAGGACCAGAACTAAATGTTGTACAATTTTCGGGTGCTTAATAGCCCCAATTTATCTTGAGCTGCTAAGATATTCTTCAAAATTTCTTTCACCTTTCTGTCGCCCAGAAGAAAAAAAGTCAACAAAATTAGCAATGATGACAGAATCTTTACGTTTGTTCACATTCTGTGGTCACTTCTGTCATCATCTTGTGTTTTCTGTCCCCTTAGAGTCATCCCTGGCCGAGGAAGGCGAGGGTCATCGAATCCGGTGGCTGCGCTCCTCTACAAACAACTCCAGTTCTCGGAAATCTCAGAGAAACCGTAAGGAGCAGCGCAATCGCAAGCGAGGTCGGAGCAGCCAGGACTGTCGTTTGGAGAGGAAGGAGATGAGGGTTCGTGATCTGGGCCTCGGCTATGACTCGGATGAGATCGTTCTGTTCAAGTACTGCGTGGGGACGTGCATGAGCGCCCGTAAGAACTACGACCTGGCCCTGAAGGTGCTGACGGACAACGGCAGCGTTTCAAGCCGCAAGCTGAGCCTTCACCCCTGCTGCAGACCCACACGCTTCGAGACCGTCTCTTTCATGGACGCCCAGACGAGCTGGCAGACCATCAAATGGCTTTCAGCGGCAAACTGCAGCTGTGTGGGATGAGAGAAGCCCAGGAGACACAGCCGGTAAAATCAGTTCAAAGCTCCGGTGTAGAAAGCGAGGAAATTCCAGTGCAAGGAATCGGATGCAGTGCTCCTGATGATGCACTACAAACGCAGCGGATCTGCTGCCGTCGGCACAGGAGCAACAGGGATACAGGACGTCCTGCAGGGAGATGGTCAGAAAGCGTTGGGGTTTGCATCATGTGACCTCAGAGAGCTAAAAACTGTACCTGTGAAGCAGGTCATCAGGTTCCTGCTCCAGACTGCATGGATAGTTCGTGAAAAGTAACTTGAAGGCCTACATTTCGCATGATCTGCCTCTAGGAGTTATGAGATGTTTTAAGAACTTGGGTATCATGAAGGTTCATTTTAATTCACTTGTGGGCTTAGCATGTGTGTTTAATATACACACACTTTCCTCAAGCCATGTGCACATTACAAGACCGAAGTGCGTCATCTTTTTATGTTTGTGAGTAGTCCAGGTTTTTTTCAGACACAGGCCAAACATTTGTTCATGCAGCAGATCTCCGTTTTGATGGTCGGATATGAATGCTTAGTAGTGGATTTCTGCGTTTGGCAATATAATAATGATCTCGTGCTCGATTACACTGCTTGTCTGGATGTATGCCCAGCTATAACACTCTCTTCCATCATCTGATCATCATTAGATGAATCACTGCTGCCATGATCGCTAAAAAATGTACACAAACTAAACTCTTTTCAACCCTATTCACTTTTAAACAAAATTCTGCCTGCTTTCCATAAGCAGTGCACACATGTAATTTTGTGTGTATAATATATACTATAATAAGTCTGTTTTACATAGAAAGTAATCATTCTTGGATTGAAAAGAATGTCAATGACTTAACTTACATTCTTGTTCAAAAGTATTAAATTAAGTATTAAATACAACAATGTATTAGATTGACTGAAAGTGAGAGTAAAAGCATTTATAATGCTACACAAGATTTATATTTTATATAAATGTTCCCTTTGAACTATTTCCAGAAAAATAAAATGAAGGAGCACAATGTTTTCAACATTGATAATAATACGCTTCTTGAGCGGCAAATCAGTGTATTAGAATGATTTTTGAAGGAGACTGGAGTAAAGTTGCTGTACCAGCGCAGATTAAACAAGATTGCATGGTCAGTAATGAATAATATGGCATATTGCATGCAAAACTGTTTCGTGAGTTCACCCGTGAGTGTTTAAATGGCTTATGTTGACATGTTGCACATCTTGTAATGTGCCCTTGGCGTTACACACTTGCACAAACACAACCGACAGCTGACAAGTTCTCCTCAAGCTATATTCCATAAACTCTGCTATAAGAAATACCTCTTTAATTTCAAACTTCTTTAAACAACAATGGCATTTTGTTTCATTGCTCGAGTGGATGACTGATTTTCTGTGCATTTCTATTATGGACTGCATCTTTGTCAGGGTACGTGAGATATCTGATTTGTCAGTTAAATGAAATGGTTTACTGGTTAAAGTTGGCCGCACATAGCACTGTACAGGTTTACCAAAATGTATTTCAATCCAGGCATTGTCAGATTTCATGTTTTGTTTTATGTTTTGGGGTGTTGACTCCTCTCAGGTAGGGATGTGGTTTACACTTCTATAATCAACCGTCACGTTTTAATCTCATGGTTTACTTTTACTTTTACTCATATATCACTAGTAACGTTCTCAAAGACACTGTGAACTTATTCTGTTTCACGCTATAATTTGGTAAAAATAAACCGGATATTTTACGAATTTATTAAGCCAATTTTTAGGATTTTTTTTTTTTTACATTTTCATGATATTTTTATTTTCATTTAATAAATTCAGTACATTTCCCCCCAAATACCCATTCTCAATAATGTAATGTAAAAGATTTATGATGCATAACTTTTACATTGTATTTATGGTACAGTAGTATTTGTTGTACATGCTTTTTTACTGTAGTACATAAGACTGTCACAGTTATGAAAAACCTAATCAATTTTTTTTTCTCTTTTCTATTCATTTTATTTTATTTTTAAACGTGACCAGTAATGAGATTAACCCTTAAACTAAAAGCATTTTATGACTAAGGGAATTTTAAATCAAAAACTCTGTTTTTGTAACTGTCTTTGAAGGGAATGCTATCGTTTGATGTATTTATTGTATTATTATTTTTTCGCATACATGTTATCATAATTATATATTTTATTATTTATAAAATGTATATACCTGGAATGTATTGCTCAGATTTTTATACAGATGATGCATTTAAAGAGAAATACATTTTATCTCTGTGTGTCATACCACGTGTTTCATTGTGTTTTGCTTTGCACCAACATTTTCATACAAGTCACAGTTACTGTCTCTAAACCACTATATAAAAAAAAACACTCAGCAGAACGTTTTCATATGATTGGTGTTTCTGAATGCTTTCACAGCATATGTTTATACAAAACACAGACTGAGACATCTGATTACTGTCATGCTGTTAGTGTCTGGGTCTTTTACCACAAAAGGTGAGTGAAAGCATGAAATCGAGGCAACTGTGCACAATGCAATCTGTCCACTGAACTACTATAATTTTACTTGTCTTTTCTGGTATTTTTCACACAAGAGATGATGAATGCATGATATTTGACCTCTGAGAATCAGAATGCACAAGACCTTGCTGCTGTTGTCAACGTAAATAACACACCTGCGCCATCTAGTGGACAGTCACAGTTAACATTTATATAAAATATGCGCAAAACATCCAGACAAACCTTAGAACTAAGAGTATTCGAATATAATCTATAAATGCATATTACAGTATTTCACAATTGCTAAAACACATTTCCTGAAGCCTTCACCCATATTCTCAAAACTTTAAACACAAAACCCAGTCTTAATACTACATTCACAAAACCCCTGACTCTTCTGGCAAAAACACTTGCCTCAAAACCATTTGATCTGTGCTTAAAATCAAACAATGCTTTCAAAACATAAACACAGCCAGTCAATATATAAACACTCATCAGCATTCACTAGACACTACATAAAAAAATTGACAACACAGTGTCCAGGGCATGTATTTACAGATAATTTTTTTTATTCCATATAGAAAATAATTTTGCCATAAATAAAAGTAAATAATTCACAACTCAGTACAGCAAATATATTGCATACTGTAAGTACTGCAAGTGATACAGTATAGAATTTCTGTATTTTCAGCATAAAAATAAAGAAAGCTCAAAGAACAAAGACAACAACTCTAAATGCAAAGTGTATTACACAAAACATTGTGCAATTGCAAAATCAAAGTCAATGAGAGACTCATCCTGCCTCAGCATCCCGATGGTGGCGATGTTGGCATTGTTTTGATGGACCATATCAACGATGAGAACCTTTTGCTGTTGGAAGAACGAAGGAGTCCTTCCACCCTCATTTTGAAGTCTTGCAATTCTACAAAAGAGAAAATGCTCTTACAGATATGTACATACAGAAACAATAGTAATGGACATCACATTCATATGTAAATTGTATTCTAAATCTTTTTTTTCTTTTTCCACACTCCCCTTTCTATTGACAAACTGATGTGCTATATCAAATGTCAAATTAGAAAAACAATACATTTACCTGTTCTCTTCTGTGAATGTCCTGATTATGATGGCCACAGTTGTCCTTGTACTCTTCCTCCTCGTCCACCACCTCTTACATGAACTCTTCCTCCTCTTCCTCTCACATCGTTTCCATCCATTGTGGTATCAACTCTCAACGTACCTGGGCCACCTGTACTGGCTTATATTCTAGACAACTGATTTGGTCACATCATTAGAAACAAGTGTGAACAATTTTGAGTTGTTGTGTGTAAACGATGACAGTTGTGTTGTAGTTGTGTTTAAATTTTGCCACATATATTTACCATTTTGCAACACTGCTGTTGTGCAAAATGTGTTTTAGTGAGTAAGAATGTGTTTAGAGTTTTGCAAAAAGAGTGGATGAGATTTGCAAACAGTGTCTTAACTACCTGAACTTGTTTAAGGTTTTGCCTACAAAGTGACTGATTCGACAAATGGGTTTAGGCCACTTAGCATTGGGTAGCATAGAACTTTTTAATCATCAACTAATCCTTTGAAAAAAATGCAGCAAGAAGCAGCTTGACTGTTTTTAACACTGATAATAATAAATAATGTTTCTTGAGAAGCAAATCAGTATGAAATCAAATCAGTATCAGAATGATTTCTGAAGATCATGTGACACTGAAGACTGGAGAAATGATGCTGAAAATACATCTGCACATCACAGGAATAAATCACATTTTAAAATATATTACAATAGAAATCAGATATCTAAATTTGTGATAATATTTCACATTATTCGTTTTATTGTATTGATCAAAGATCAAAACTTACAGCCTTTGTTTGCAGAGGACAGAATTTACATGTGGATGAATGATTATCATATGATTTACTTCAGCTTGTTACTACATGTTTTTAAGCTCATGCTAATAAATAGTACAGTTACAGTTTTTACAGTATTTTTGATCAAATAAAAGTAGTCTCAAAAATCATTAAAAACCTTATCAAGCCCAAACAGCTGCACTGTGGGCTCAGAGATGGAGCTGCACCACAAGGACCATTCATTTAAGAGACAGAGCTGCACCATGGAACCATCAAAGTACTTCTGATCTAATCTAGCATGAACTAATCTAACAGTGACAGGTCATGATAGTAGCTGCAGAGGCACTAAAAACTAATTTAACACCGGAGCTGTAATAGATTCATTAACTCTGACCCTTATCTACATGACAGTTGTCTTATTTTCAGGGAAGATGCTAGTACTGGACTATATCCTGGTGATGACCAGAACAACAACGAGTGACAAAGTGGTTCTGGTCTCTAACTACACAAAGACTTTGTGTTCATTTTCACATCTAAGAATGATTCTGAAGACATTAGGATGAAGCCTGCTTTCATGGTTAGAATTATGGTCAGTGACGGAAGAAAATGCAAACATTAGCCAGATGTTTTCTACTACTGCTGTGGGTGATATTCTTATTTTGTGGAGTTATTTGACATTAAATGAAGTATTAAAACAATTTCCCACTACTTTGCAGATTATATATTGAGAGCTTTTTTTATATATATATATATATATAAACTTCTCAGTCTCATTGAAACTTGATGTTTTTATTTGAAGTTCATCAAAGCGGTTACATACCGCGTGTATAACAAACTTGTACATAATGGAAAGGTTTTGATATTTTTGAACTCAGCATCACCAAATTATGTAATATTAGGACTTTTTTTGCAAATCAGCATCAGTTTTTAAGATGCTCAGTGGTGTTATTGAAGTCAAATTCACTTTTCTGCTGTCATGTTTCGCTCCTCCAGATGATTCGGACTGCACCGTGATCGGTCTAAATGGAGGAGATTTCTCAAACTTTTCTACTGTTCAATCAATAGCACACTCTTTTTTCCAGTTGCTTTCATTGTATTTATTTTGTAAACATCTCCATCTTAAGGTGTAATTATACTCAGTGTGTTAGAGCAGGTCATTTATGTCCATGTGCTTTTGCTCACAAATGTCTTTCACAAGAGCAGCTGCAGAATTTGTCACATCACACTGATGTGATCTGCCATAGTGGACCTGGAGTCCCAGTCGTCTGTTAATATATTACAGTATGGGATGAGCTTTCGCAGCGCTTGACCTTTGACCTCCGGGTCACGATCCAGTGGATTAGACCTCAGGTCCAGAGTGAGGCGCTGAACAGGTCTGTATGTTTCCAGCAGCTGCGCGAACTCCAGCAGCTCAGCAGGAAGAATGAAATTTGAGCTGTATGAAACGAGAGATGACATTTATTTAACTACATAACTGAGCAACTATGAAAGATGTGTGCAACCAAACCAGCATTACCTTAGGTCTACTTTTGTGATTTTGCTTGGGCGGCATCCTGAGAATAATCTAGCAATCTCTATGGCACTTGTTGCTGGAGAAAGAAGAACAGATCTGTCATGTTTATTCCCCGTTGATTCATTCCAAACCCATAAAAAATGTTCCTTCATGAAACACTAACTTTTTTTTTTCAACAGTTTACATATTCAGTCTGATGCTATATGAGAAACATGTTCAGCTGAAGTAAATCATTTTAATAGTTCATACAAATGTAAATTCTGTCATCCATTACAATCAATTTACAGTATATACAGTACTTTTAAAAAGTCAGAAGTCAGACAAAATATATATTTTGGAAGAATATAGGTCTCTTGTGCTCACTAGGACTGCATTTATTTGACAAAAATACAGTTATACAGTGAAACATTACAATTCTAAAAAGCTGTTGTCTGTGAATATATTGTAAAATTTATTCCTGTAAAGTTTATTCCTTCTTCAGTGGCACGTGATGCTTCAGAAATCATTCTAATATCCTGATCTGCTACTCAAGAAACATTTATTATAAATGATGAAAACATTATTTTTTTGTGGAAACTATCTTTTTTTTCAGGATTCTTTAATAAATAGAAAGTTCAAAACAACAGCCGTTATATGAAATATAAATATTTTGTAACGTAAAGATCACTGCTCTAAATTTTTATCAATTTAGTGCATTAATGCTAAAGAAAAGTAGAGCCCTGTGATCTGTGCGATGCAGAAAACGCGCAAGGAATCATGGGATTCACAGTTTAACGCATAATGGCCAGGAATTTGACAAATTTTGAAAGAATTAATAAAAAGTATGTCATTACATTTAAATCAAATCACGATATGAACTAATATCACAGCAGCCCATCAAAATATAAGTTTAAAGACAAGTAATTGCCAGAAATGTATTACTATTGTTCAGCAGAATGTACATAGCCTACTACTACTAAAATGAAACAAACATTATTTTTAAGGAATAATCACGCAACATTTCTTCCATGTTTTAATTTTAATAGTAAATCTCCTTTGTTTACCAAAAAAATAATGTTTGCAAAATTTTAATCTTTTATGCCTTCATTTGATAACCAGAAATATTTTAAAACACACCAGGATTTCTGAGGGGGAAAAACAATCAATTAAATTAAGTTGTTTTTATGCATTTCAATAATGAGATAGGCTAAAACACAGAATTAGGAAACAATAAAACATATTGTGAAGAAAAACGTGATTTTTTTTTAAACTTTAATAAATTGATTTGAAAACGTATAAGATTCCAGATTTTTTTTAAAATAATATTTAATTTAACCATTAAAAAAAAATTATAATTTCTTTCAGGAAAAAGAAAAGAAAATTATACTGACTTCAATAAGTCATACAGTCATTCTGTAGAGTGTGTTCAGTCTTACCCAGGCGATTCTGGGCCAGCATCAGGGTCCGGAGGGAGGAAATCCCTTTCAGTGCTTCTACAAATGGCAGCAGGAAGTCCTTCTTTACCGCACACTTATCCAGCAGCCTGCAGTCTCTGAAGGACAGCTCTGAGATCCAGACAACAGCACAAACATTAACCCTTCAGTTCAACACTAGCTCTGTTTCTCCCCCGCAGGATCATGTCATACCTTCTAACACAGAACGTTCCAGAAACTGAAGAATCTCCTGGTGATGGTCAGATAAGTTTATGTCTTCCAGCTTTAATACCTTGAGGGATGGATTAGATCCTATGGGGAAAATACCAAACAGAAATAATTCATCATATTCAAATTCTAGATGAAAACCTGTCTCAGGTAGGACAACATTTCTTCATTACATACTCTTCATACATAGTGTTCCTGTAGCTCAACTCGTAGAGCACTGTGCTAGCAAACAAGCAAGCGCAAGGTTGTGGGTTCGATTCCCCGGGAACACATGATATGTAAAAATTGATAGCCTGAATGCACTGTAAGTCGCTTTGGATAAATTAAAATAAATGCATAAATTTAATTTAATTAGAATTTCATTACCTCAGAAATATGTGCATTAATTGTAATTTAATTTAATTAAATTTGCACTTGTAAAAGGTCAAATCTTAAGTGTGCACTTTCAAGAGTTTCTTAATATTATTCATAATATATATTCCTAATATAATTAAGTGCACTTTTAAAAAGCACATTTGAAATAATGTAAAATATAAAATTTTACTTTGAAGTTAATTTTAAATCACTATGTGTTACTAATCTTTTGTCATGCACTTACACTTGATGTATTGACCACCATAAAAAAAACATGCAAAGTACTTGATTATTCAATATTACTAATATATTTTAAATGTTCTACATTGCAACTTAATTTCAAATACGTAATTACAAATATAAATAAATAAAAACACACTTAAGAACAAGTTTCTAAAGAAACTACATTAAAGTTTATTTTAGTTTACATTAAATGATTATTAGTACATTCACAGTACATTTTAACCATTTTTTCAGTCAACTGAAGTAATTATACGTACTTAAGTTTAAGTTACCTTGCAATTAAGTGTCTGAAAACATTACGTTCAGTTCACACACAGAGTATGGTTTTAAAGTATATTTTCTCTTTTACTCTTGACAAAGTGCACTTGGTTTTCATATGGGTGATGAAGAGATGTTGGAGTCATATGTAAATGTCTGGCTAAACCAGGAACTGATTATTTGCCTGAGTACCTGTTAATGTGTGGAAAAACTCCTGTGACAGATGGATTCCTGTGAAATGAAGGCTGCTGAGTTTTGGAGTTAATTTTAGGACCGGCAGAAAACACGTCACTGTCATTGGACCAGTGGATCTGACTGTCAGCTTTTCCAGGCAGAGCTCTACAAATACAGAGAAAAAAAAGTGTGATCTAACTATCGATCTATGCCTGATAAACTGGAAATATCAGCATCTCATCAAACAGTACAATTCCTATGAATCTGGATCAAAAAGCTGTGTGTCTGAGCTCTCAGTTCAGGAAGTCATCACCTTTGTGTTCAGTGAAACGCGGCTGCGGTCTCCACTGGTTTCTCTCAGCAGGCGGACAGATCTCCAGAGACAGGTTCTGAAGGGTCAGACAGGCTCGCAGGATGCTGATCACGTGTGTGTGAGCGCTGACGTGACTTATACTGAGATCCGTCAGAGAGCAGCCGGGGTTCAGAAACAACCGTCTGAGAGACTCCACCAACACTGACATCTCCTGCTCACTAATGAGCCCTGCACGCACACACACACACACACACACACCACAACTTCACTTCACACCATCCTGCATTCACAGACGCCTATATTAAACAAATACATTAAAATAATAAGAAATTAAATAATATAAGTTTGGGGTCTGGATGATTTTATGTTTGTGAAACAAGTCTCTTCTGCTCACCGAGGCTCTATTTATGTGATTAAAAATGCAGTAAAAACAGAAATATAATTTCAATTTAAAATAACTTTTCTCTAATTAAATATATTTTAAAATGTAATTTATTTCTGTGATGCGCAGCTGTATTTTCAGCAACATTACTCTTCAGTGTCACATGATCTTCAGAAATCATAATAATATACTGATTTGCTGCTCAAAAAACATTTCTGATTATTGTCAATGTTGAAAAATGTGATCGTGTGTTGTGGAAAGCATGATCATATTTTAACAAATTTGAACAGCGTTCCTTTGAAACAGAAATCTTCTGTAACATAAATATCTTTACCATCACTTTTTGCGTTCTTGCTGAATAAAAGTAGGAAAAAATGTAAAATATTGATATTTTTATTAAAATAATGCATCCTTGCTGAATAAAAGTATCATATATATAAAAATACAGACAAATCAATCAATTTTTATTGGCCATGTAATTTTCATTTACATGGAATTGGATTTAGTAGTTTGCTCTAAAGTGGCAGAATAAAATTAAATAAAATAGCAATACTCATTAAAAAAAAAAAAATTGTTAATGCTGATAATTTAGAAACCGGTTGTCCAACAAAAAATAACATTTAATAACATTACATTTATACTTTAACATTCTGATTTATACTTACTTAAAGTCCCATCATAAACAGATAGTTTTTTTTTTTTTCACAATTAGATTTTCTTTCTCCCCAAAACTTAGCAGTGTACAGCCAATACAGATCTCAAAAACTGCCACCTGTCCCCCCCATACGTGTACACTTTTTGGGAAAAACTAGAGCTGAAGTTCAGCTGTCAGCATGTACTTACAGTCACTGTGAAGATGTAGCGTGTGGAGACACAACCATGTCGGCAGGATACGAGACACTGTGGTCAGGATATCACATTTGGACACTTCAAAATCAAGCGAGTGGATCTGACCTTCAGGGCAGAGGTCAGCAGAGCGGCTTGAGGATGAAAACTCACTGCACAAAACCTCTGGGTTTTCCTCCATGTCTAAAGCGAGGCGTTTGGCAGCGGGTTCCTCCAGCTCTGCACTACACCTCGAGTCGAATTCACCTAAAACTGAACGATGTCCGTCAGCCTGGGATGCCTCCGGAGCACTGGACACCGATAACTGATGACCTCTGCGTCTGGACGTGAGCCAGCTCAGAAAAGATGAATCTGGGTTTCTTCTCAGAACCACTTCTCTAACAGAGCCGTGATCCAGGAGCCGGTGGAGGACAAACAGCACGTGTTTCCGGCCGTGTTTGAACAGCGATTTTGCATCCAGTAATTTGAGGGACTTCACTCCCTTTTCTAGGCTGCTCAGGATGGGCCGCAGGTCCCCGGACGCGAGCCTGCAGATGTTTCTGGTTGATGTGTGGAGAGAAAGGACTCGGACGTGTTTTACAGTCATGGAGAGAATGGAAGACTCGCTGAGATCGGAGAGGTACGATCCTCCCCGTCTGACCTGAGTGAACAGCACCATGTGAAACAGCCTCTCCAAACATCTCTGCTTCACGTCCTGATCGGGCAGTGCTGACTGAAAACATAAGTGAATCAAGTTTAGATCACTTGCTCTCAACATGGGTCTCATCATGAGGATATAGGTTTGAATCTGAGTTCCTGTCACATTCACTTCATTCTGCCACTGTTTCCTGCCTGCACCTTTTGTTATGTAAATAAAAGCTAAAATAAAACAAGCAAGGAATGAAATAAAAATAATAACACATTTAAATAAACAATTATATGATGATTAGTACGATAGTATTGACTTTGTTCTAAAAAGCCAGAATAAAATTTAAAAAATGCGCAAAAAAGCCAGAATAAAATAAAAGAACAGTACATAATTAAATAAATTGCACAAGAAAGCACTTATAAGGAAAGAATCTGACTTAAATTTGTATTAAAAAGCCAGAATAAATAAATAAAACAACAAATAATAATTATTTTTTTAAATAAAACTCACCTATATATATATATATATATATATATATATATATATATATATATATATAAATGTTTATTGCCCATGTTAGTTGAATTTTACTTATAAGTAGTTTGCTCTAAAATGCCAGAATAAAATAAAATAAAGTTTATTGGCCATGTAAGTGGCACTTATAAGGTATTGGACTGGGTAGTTTCCTATAGAAAGCCTGAAATAAATAAATAAATAAAATGTAATTAAAAAAAAAACACAAAAAAAATAATAAAATAACTTGCATAAAATGAAAAAATGAAAGTTAACAAGTGCCTGAAAATCATTAAATACTCTGAAAGACAGTATCCTGATATTCTAAGCAGGTTCATCACACATAATGACAGTCATGAATGAATTAAGCAGCAATGAAGAACAACAGACCTTCAATCTCCAGCGCCACGTCTGGTCCAGATCTCTCCATATTGCTGCCCAAATGACAGACGTGGAGACTCCTGAAATCAGCATCAGCTTTCAGTGTTAAATGCGGCACTCTGACTTATCAGATGGGTCGATCCATGTCAAATCAACCAAATATCACAAACTGGTTGAGTTGACACGGATTGACCCTGATATCATTAATATACTGGCCATTATTTAAACTTAGAAAGAATCTGTTTCCTAAAGAAATTTAAAAAGTATTTTTTTTTTTTTTTTTTTACATGTTAAATGTTACTGAAAAGTGCATAGTATATCAAAGTATATCATTCATTCACATTTTATATCCAGATGCACATTTAATATAATGCTCTCACATCACAGGACAAGCAAACAGAAATGTAATGGAGCTGTACGAGTGTGTTTTTGTACCTTTGGAGGCAGCAGCAGATTCGATTCTGTCCAGATAATAAATGTTTAGATGTGACAGCAGGTCTTTCAGGAGAGAGACAGGCAGATCTACATCAAGACAGGGAAAGAATATCAGAAACGTCCAAATGTTTTCCATCACGTCCTTGATGTCAATGCAAATCCGTTCAATATTCAGTTAAGTTACACAAGTCTTGATTTGAGATTGACAAAAAACGAATTTGAATAAAACTCACTCGCAACCTTTCTTTCCAACAAATGCATGTTTTGAGCGACTTTGACGATGCACATCTGCACCAACGAGCTTCCATTAGAAATCCCCATTTGTTCAACACAGCGCGTGCTGGATACAATTCTTGCTTCCGTCTCTCGTTTGGAAAATAAAAATGTATTAGAAAAAAAACATCGGACAGAAAAGTTGCTTTACATCCAGGTGGCGCTCGGCGGCTCAAAGCTGAATCTGTAATTAGCGCTGCATTGTTTCTTAATCATTTTTTGGCTAATTGTGGATATTTATTCTCTATGGAGTATAATCGTTTAACTATATATACTATAATAATTAATTGCTGATCGACAAAGGCAAAGCCGCTCGCATAAATCTCTATAAAATTAACTATATATATATTGTACCATTTGATCACTCACGAATGCGATTGGTCCAATCAACTCAGCGCCGAGGAAAGTAACAGATACCATGTGACAACACATTTATATAATTTAATAATTTACATCTGAATAATAAAGTAATATTTATTAAGATATGAATACTCTATATATACAGAACATGTGTGCTTCTAATACCGCCAGTTTAAAAAAAAATCTTATTTAATCTAAATTCCATTCTAGCTGCTCAAATTCTACGGAAAGAGCGCGGATTGGCTTAATGTTAATCGACCTTAACTTCCGGGTGTTGATGTAACCAATGAAACACGCTGTTGTTGTGCAAGTCCCGCCCAAATCCGATCAGAAAGACGTCAGTTTGTTTAAAGCACTACTACAATATTTACTTGAAAAAATAAAATAATAATAATAACAGTAAAAAAAAATCAAGAATTAATTTATTTCATTTAAAATTCGCAAGTGTTATTTTGTGATTAGGAAAACTAATTTATTTACTATTTTAATTTAAAAATGTCAAATTGTTCCTTAATTCCTTACCACATAGCTTTTATCTGTAGTGTACAAGTCATTCATTTAAGTTAGTCATGTTAATGTCATATCTATTATGTTCTTTGTATGCTGTTGATGCTTATTTGCTCTTTCAATTCCCTAAAGCAAAGTTATGAGAATAAAGTACTGAAACCAGCAGCTGTCTTTTCTTCTTTATTGTTTTTTGTTGTTGTTGTTGTTATTTGACTTTAGCAATAAAGCCAAATTCTGTCAACATCACCTCTCTACTGATCTCAACAACAGAAGACACATGAGAGATGAAAACATGGTACAGTGATTAACCCTTCAGTCACAATTCAGCAAAACAGATGATTTGAAGAACCTAAGGGTTTTGGTGAATTGTTGAATCTGGAACAGAAATCACTTCTTATATATTTATATATATAAAATCGAGCGCTGAGATGCTCTGTTTATTTGATTGACTGGAAAACCTTGTGGGCCACCTGCAGAAAACAAACAGAGAAGAACAAGTTATAATGAACATCGGTCTGATTTATACATTGAAAAAAAATCGGTCACAAAAATGCATAATTTTCAGAACATTTTCCACAGAAAAAAATACCAGCATACAACTTCGTCATGACAAATAAGATATTAAATACTGATAGAATTAATAATTTTGGTTAAACTACTGTGGTGTGACTTCAAACCTAATCTGTAAACAAGTCACCAGCATCTTGGCAAAGTCAAAGACTCGTCCTAAAATGCAGAATGTATCTGAACCTCTCTACCATCACTGACAACTAACATCAGCACTCACACAGTGGTCCCGAGCGTGCAGGAAGTCAAACAGCTCCTCCGTACAGTCCTCTGTGGTCTCCGAGCGCGAGCCGACCCTAGTCTCACACGCCTCGAGACGCTCACGAGCATGAACACAATGCTCCGTCTGCTCACACTTCTCCCGCACCGTCTCTAACGGGTCCTGAGCAGCAAACATTCAACAATAATCTTCATCCAACGCAGTATGCATTCACATCAAGACATCATCAAGAGATCATCTACAGCGTTAACTGATGTAAGACTTGAGAATGAGACATAATGACCTGACGGACTGACTAAAATCAAAGTGAATAAGAAAAACGTAAGAATATGTGTCCAGTTTCTCACAAAGTTACAAGTGGCACCATACATTTAGAAAATCGTCAAAACTGCACAGCTGTGATGAAGGCAAGTCACACAATCTACTTTTCCAGATGTGAAGATCTTGGCCATGTTTTTACACACGTTATGGAGCCTCCATGTGTGTGTGTGTGCGTGTGTGTGTATATATATATATATATATATATATATATATATATATATATATATATATATATATATATATGAATATAAAAATGTGAAATTATAATTAAGATGATTAGTGTATATAGCTATAAATCCGAAGTGGCTTACAAAAGACAGAATAGAGGGATAACCTGAGGTCTTGATCAAGGGCAAGACGGTATATAAACTACTAAATATGATTTAGAATTAATTAGAATTTATTTGGACATACTATGGCAATAGTATATTGATCTATAATACATACCACCATATCCTCCTCCTCTTCTTCTTCCTCCTCCTGAACACAACACAGTGCATTAATCGGCTATATATAAATGCATTTGTAAATAAATAGTATGAAAATAACAACAACAACAAATATATATGATACCCAGGATATTGTATTTGCTCATACAAGAAAAAGATAAAATCTCACGCAACAGTTTAGACGTCAGACGCATAAGCTAAGTTTATACACTGTATGTACATTAGGTTCAGTGTATAGATCAGGATCGGCCTGTTAACCAGAGCGGGTTTAAGACACATAAACCGGCTACTTTAATACACCAAATGGCATTTAAATCGCTCCGTGAAACATTGTATGGTATCATACCTCCTCTGGCTCTCCATTCGTGATCATTTTATCTTCGAAAACCATGTTTTTAGCTGAGTTTTCCTGATGTGACACTCGACGGAGGACAGCGTGACCCTTTCCGGAAGTTGTGTTCAAAGACTTTTGTTTTTTGCAAAGAGACGGTCCACCTCTGTCAACTTCCGGTTCACTGTCTATTCACTTCAGCTGTAAATATTAGTCCTGCCATCATCGTATCATTCTGCATTCGACACAGGGTAAAATGAGGTAAAAAAAAATTTCAAAACATCCTTTTCTTTGAGTTGCAATTCAATCTTAGTATTTTAACCGAAAAAAAAAGCAACAAAAATAATTCACACCTCTTTACAAAACATTACCATTTATTTTAATTTTTAAATATTATTTATTTATTTATTTAATTATTAATTAATTAATTTAATTTTTTGCAGAAATTTAATTCAAAACAAAATAAATAAATAATACAGAACAAAGAACATATGGAGCAATGCAGAGGAGAGACGAAAATATTTACAAATTACAATCAACTTAAAATTTTTGTGGGTTTCCAGGAAGTGGAAGGAAAGTTGGAGCTCTAGTGCGCACAGTTTCTGTTGATTTTCTACACTGTTGCACAGACACACACACACACACACACACTCTCTCTCTCTGTGGAGCAGTTATGCACCGCTTTAATGTACAGCAGCTTGTTTTAGACATGAATATTAACTGGACGCCGGTGATTACAGCCACGGTTTGCGGTACAGGTGCATTATATCTTTTCTTCAAATGGAGAAAAAACCAAGAGATTCAAAAGAAAATACTAAACGCACGAAAAAGACGAGATACATCTCTCCTGCTGGCTGAACAAGCGGTGCAACAATTTAAAATACAGGTATAAAAGCTAACATGCATACATTATTAATGTAATGTACATCGAATATGCATTGTGTGTAGAGTAACGTTAAGTGTTTATGAATGTGCCTGTCGTGTATTAAAATTATATTGTCGCATTATATGGTGTAAGTTGTGACAATGGAATCTAATCTTTCTATCTTTAAGCAGAAGTGTACTGAATTTACTAGTTTGACACATTTAACTAGACTAACATATACAAGCACTGCTAGAAAGGGGGAAAAACTATTGTGTAATTGGACTTTTGGCACAAAACCTTCTTGTTGCTCATCAAACACTTAAGACAACTAGCCCAAGCCTCCTCTGTTATTTATTGATCGCATATGATGTGTGTTTCTCACGTCTTTCCAGAACCCAGGCTTTGAGAGCAGCTCTATCGTGTCTCTGTCTCTGTCTGAGCTCGCTGGGAAACTAAAGGATGGCTCCCTGCAGCCAGACGCTGTGCTTCATGCCTTCATGGAAAAGGTTGAGACTGCTACCTTACTTTACATGTGGATAGTGTTTGATATTTATGAGTTTATGGCCAGCTTCAAAGGTTTACACTTTTGAGACATTGAGCTTTGTCTTATGCAATCTATTCCATGCAACATTTACTAGTAGATTTACTTATATTTTACATGTATCATAAATGTAAGCTATAGTAAAAAATAAAAAATATCTCCCCTCTTAAAAGAGGATAAGCAATAATAAAATATAAGAAACTAAACCTATTGCTATTATGGTGTTGCAAATATATATATATATATATATATATATATATATATATATATATATATATATATAATTTTATTTAAATGTTTTTCAGTGTATTATTTTTGCTTTGGGATTATGGGATGAGTATGGAAAAGTTTACAGGAGCAGCAGGAAAGGAAAGCAGCAAGGAAATTGCTTATTGTTGAGATGTGTGATGGTGTGCTTCAAAGGCTCTGGAGGTGAACAGGGATCTGAACTGCAGCACTGAGATCTTAATGGAGTCTGTGGTGCAGCTGGAAGACATCAAGTCTCAAAAGAAAGGTCTTCTGTACGGAGTGCCCATCAGCATCAAGGACAACATCTCATATGAGGTGAATATTATGGTTAGACGGATTCAGAGAAGTGTCTTCCTGTTTGAGGTGTGTGTAACATCAGTTTGTGTGAGCAGGGTCATGACACTTCCTGTGGTGTGGTGAGTAAGTTGGATCAGCCTGCGCTCGCGGACAGTGTGGTGGTCAAGGTGCTGAAGAAGCAGGGCGCGATCCCCTTCATCAAGACCAACATACCACAAGGTCTTCTCAAGTGAGTAAACACTATATCACTCTGGGAAAAAATTAAATGGGAAATCCTGGTAATATCAAATGATTTGAAGGCCAAGAAGAGAGATGAATCTTAAGCCACCAGGAGTGTATGAAGAGACCATGTAGTTAGTTGCTCATTTGCTGGAGCTTAGCCATAAAAGGTGTTTTTTTTGCAACATCATTCATGATATTTAAGCTCATTTATCCTCCCTCTGACAACTGTCAATGTAAAATCTCATTTTCAACAAGGAAAAAAATGCTATATTTATATTGTAAAGAACAGTTGTATGTATAAAACAATGTGTGTCCCGGTAATTTATTTTAATTTTTTTAAATAAAATATTGTGCCCAGACAGGATGGAAACTAAATCCATAAAAAAAATAAAAAATAAACTTAGAATTTTTTTTATAATAAAAAAATAATAATATATATATATATATATATATATATATATATATATAAATAAGGTAAAATTAAAGTTTTATATTTCAGCTGGTTGCCAAGGCAAAATTTTTTATTTTTGTTTAGTTTAACTTGTTAAATTATTCAATCTAAAACAAAACAAAAAAAAAAAACATATAGACATATGTTGTTGTTTTTTTCATGAAAAATTACTACAACTTTAACTAAAATTCACCTGAAACCAGAAAATGAAGATATTGAATGAAAACTAAAATAGAATCTCAATGATACCAAAACAACAATGTAAAAGTTTGAGAATTTGGGATGAAAAATACATGGGTTTAAGATAGGTTTAATTTTATTTCATATTATTTAATTCTTTCTTTTTTTCCTTTTATGAAGAATATAATTTCTTACATTTTCCAGGAGCCTTTATTTATTAAATTCAACTGTTCACCTCAAAAATCTATTTCTGTGTTACTATTCCTTTAACTAGTTTGTGCTTCTAAAAGTACTTCAGGTCTCTCCTGCAGACCTCAGTATTCATAACAGAACAGATTCTTTATTTAAATGAAACGTATCGTATTATGACACTATGGTCTGATATGACATCGGAATGCAAAGTATCTAAGGTTTAGCTTGTGCTGAAATCATGATTTTCCCAAGACCCTGTACAGTTCAAAAAACAAAGAGTGGTTTAACACCATTCATTAACACCTGGGGCTCCACAATCATTGTACATTTTATGATGAATAAAAGTTGATTTTAATGATCTCAATCACAAATACCAAGTTTTCCACCACTCGGGAACAGAGAGAGTGAAGGTTCTGGAAAGCTACTTTGTACCTTTCTATCCACTGTTGTTACCAACTCAAACCCTCTGTATTTGCCTCTACTGTAGTTATGACTGCAGTAACCCCATTTATGGACAAACCTTGAACCCCTGCAACCTTCAGAAGTCCCCTGGAGGTTCGTCCGGAGGAGAGGCAGCTCTGATTGGAGGAGGAGGCTCTTTGCTAGGCATAGGCACTGACATTGCTGGGAGCATTCGTATCCCAGCATCCTTCTGTGGGATTTGTGGATTTAAACCCACTGCAATGAGGATAAGGTTCATCATATGCCTCTTAAATCTAATTTGTGTGACAATACTGTATGCGGTGAGGAAAAGTTTCATATTCAAAAGCAAAGGGTTCACAGTAGGTATTTGAAGTGTACTGCTTTAATCTAAAAAACTAATATATGTTGAGATATCGCTATGTGTTAAAACAGTAATAGGGTTAACCCTTCTATTGTTCATTTAGCCATTACTAGCCATGTGCTTAGGTATTTATTAGAAAATAATTAAATGCTTGTATTCTACAAATATAAAGTTTTCAATAATCATTTGTTTGCTATAGAAAATATCAGGGATGATTATTTAATAGAGAGAGAGAGAAATATATATCAGTCTTGATACTGTTTGTATTGTGAAAGTCATCTTTCAACTTTCACCTTATTCAACCTGTTTGCTTTTTTCTGCTTTTTTTTATTTATTTGTTTACTTTTTTTATTTAACTTTAGTGCTCGTGGAATCAGTTCTTGCATCAAAGGCCAGAAATCAGGTCAGATCATGTTCGTCATCATGCTGTTCTAGTTCTGGACTTTGCACCAACAGAACATCATGTTCTTTACTTTGTGTAATTGTAACATTGTGTTGGTGTGTGCAGTGTTGTCCTCTTTTGGCCCTTTGGCTAGGGACGTCGAAAGCTTGTCACTGTGTATGCAGGCGCTGCTCTGCCAGGACATGTTCTCCTTAGACCCCACCGTCCCTCCCATACCATTCAACCAAGAGGTTGCACATTAAATATCACACCCCAGATACCTTTATTTGTTATAAGTTATGCAAATGCAGAATCTGTGATACTTTGCTCTTGTTAAACAGATGTATGAGAGCTCCGAGCCCCTGAGGATTGGTTATTATGAGAATGACGGGTATCTACAGCCGTCTCCGAGCATGGCCAGGGCCTTCAGGGAGACTAAGGACCTGCTGGAAAGAGCGGGGCACACGGTACACAGACACACTGTAACCCTCTTCATTGGGAGTAAATCACTCACATATGCGACTAAATCTACACCCCGGCGACTAAATGATGTCTAATATTAGCCAATGGCTAATAAATGATCTGATTTTACTCGCCAGTGTTGAAGGCTAAGTATAAGTTTAGCACAGATATATTTTCACTCGCAAACACTCTCTTCACAGCTCTTCAGAGTTTCACTCTCCATCAAGCGCTCTGTGCTGTTTTCAAGTTCATCTCAATGGATGTGCAGCGCAGTATTTAATGTACCGTAAACTCTAGTGTGAAGGCGCACAAATCGCCGTCGCTTTCTCTCACACACCTGCAGAGAGAGAGAGAGAGTGAATTGACGTGATGCATTAAAACAGTATTATTTGTTGTATTTTCCTGTCAAAATATCGTCAATCCTATGGAACACTTCAGCTTTCAAAAACAGCAGGGTTTTCCGGTAGTGGGTGGAGTTCATGTGCAAACGGCAATCTCATTGGCTGGCGCTCACCTGTTATCATCCCTGTTTTCAGCAAATCAGTTCGAGCGAATGCACAAAACCTGATTTATATTCATGAATCCAGCGGCTCAGTAAGACTTGGTGTGTTTTATAGTTCTTATTAGTAGAATTGGTATCATTATTACCAGTATTTTTTTTGTAGTTTTTTCCCCCCAATTTTTTTTCTTATTTTTTTTTTACAGAAACACTGAATGACCAAAAAGCACCACCACCAGTCCAGTTAAAATGACTAATATGCATTAAAACATGGTCATCACAAGGGCCGTTGCTGGCCAAATGGGTGCCCTAAGCAGGATTGTATTGTTGTGCCCCCCTTCCTCAAATATGATGAGAACAAAACAAAACACATACTTTAGGGTTGAAAATGTTAAATGAAATAAAAACTTTAATAAAATAAGTCAATAAATAAATGAGTAAATTGTATTATTTACAAATTACAATTGTAGCTCTCGACATTTACCTGTGGCTATAACTTTATTATGACTCTTATTTATTTTATAGTTTATTTTATATAGTTTATTTGAATTAAATGTTTGGCAAATAGCCTAAAGAAGGATTTGATTGTCCTGTAAGTGTAGCAGCAGCAATTACCCTTTACAGGCATTTGAAATAACATGTTTTGTACATAAATTACTTATTTTGTATTAGCCTACATTATGTATTTTCAACAGTGTTATTAACCAAATGCCTCATTGTTTTTATATAATGCATTTTAAGTTTTTAGTTTTAATAACAAGAACAACAACAAAAATATTACAGTATATTAATACTTCTTTGTCAATTGTTATTTGAAGTAACAAAACGATGGGTAATTTGCAGTTACCATGGCTAAAAAAGAACAATAACTTTTGGTGTTATTCTTGTTAAAACCATGGCTAATTTTTGTAAGGGAACCTGGAAAGTCAGAGAGAATACTAGATGCATTTGTGGTGGTGAAATTATTTCCAACATTTAAACTTATTATTATTAACATCAACAGGCAAAAGAAAAAAAAAACTTTTACCGGAATCTGCCTGAAAGTGACACAAAGGCCTCGTTTTTACCTAAGTGATTCACAATTTATTTGAATAAATATTTAAAATAAATAAGGTGTGCATTGTAGCGGACACCTAAATGAATATTTTTTACAGTTGTTTTTGACTGTATTTCTCCTCAAATGCTATAGAGCTTCAAACTTGCATTTGAGCCCATTCAGTTGTGAAAAAGTAGCATCATTTACATATGATTTTAATAAATATCAAAAAAATTTAAAGGTGTGCATTATAGTTGATGATGATTAGATGAACAATTAAGTTGTTTTTTTTTGACTCCATAATTCTCCTCAAGTGCTATTGACATTAGAAAAGTGTATTTTTTTTTTTTACTTTTTTTGTGTAACCTTAGAAACATTTTCTTAATTTGTGAATATCGAACGTACAGCGTCAAATCAACTTAATGCTTGTTTTTTTTTAGTTTCTTTAGTTTTGTTTTCTTTTCTCTGTGCCGTATTGCTGATGTCTTTGCTCATCCACTGGGCAGAGATGTCCATCCATCAATTATGAACATTCAGATGCAAACATGAGATGCAAGCATTCATGAGCGCAGATGGGGGAATGGCGCGTTTCCTTTTTCCTTTTTTTTTATGAGCACCTATGATGCCGCCCCCCTGAGAGTTGGTGCCCTACGCAAACTGCATACTCTGCGTATAGGGAGCGGCGGTACTGGTTATCAAGTTTACTTCTAATTACTAAAGTTCTATTCTTAAATAATACTTGATTATTATAAAGCCTGACTGACTGATATTAATAGTGTACTTTCAGATATTTGAAAAAAATGCGCTATTTTACAAATATTTATCATATAATCAATCTGGCTAGTAAACAAAAATATTTACTAGCCAATGGCGATTCAATTGCCAAGGTGTCTGTAGAAGGTTGTACCGCATTAACTGTTATGTAAACCAGTGGCAGATTGTAGTTAAGAAAGAAACACCATGTAGCAGTGGTTATGAATCGATCGTGAAAGTCCACTGTAGTCGACTCCATACATCTAAGGCTCGAAAGCTGTGTCAAAAGACTGCTCTGATGATGTTCAGGTGTGTCGTTCACCTTTCAGCTGGTTCCATTCCAACCCCTGCGGCTCTACCACGTCTTCCATGAGTTGACTATCAGAGGGATCATGGCAGACAAAGGTCGGACCCTCATCAGTCATCTGTACGTCTGTTATCCGTGCATTTAGATTGTCATTAAAGTCACTGTTGCCACGTCTTATTCATAGTAACCACGTATCTGTTGTATATTGTGTGCGTTTTGTGTGATTTCAGGAAGCCAGGTCCCATTGACCCGTGTATCCGCAATCAGGACGTGATTTTGAGCACTCCAAGCTTCATAATGAAGCTCATTTCTTTTGTTCTCAAGCCTTTTGTGAGTGATGTAATTGCAATTGTTTCCTGCTTCTCATTAAGCAATCAGTTGTTTTGGAAAGAGGATATTCAACCTAATATGTTTTTCTCTGGTCTTGATGTTTGTACTCTTCAGTGTCCACGGATGTCTGCAAGCATAGATGCTACTCATGGAGTTGGGTCAGTTATAGAGATTCACATTTTATTCATTTGCATAATTAACATAATTATGTTGATAAATATGATTTGGTAGAGTGTTATGTGAGTTGGTTACAATAACAATATATTATTATTATTATAATGTTTTTTAAAATTTAAAATTGTAGAAAAATTTGAAATACACTACCGCTCAAAGATTGGGATCAGTGAGATTTATTTTATTTATTTTTTCAAAGAAATTAGTACTTTTGTTCAGAAAGAATGCATTAAATTAATAAAGCAACAATAAAAATGTACAATATAAAAAATAAGTGCGCAGCAGTATAACTGTTTTCAGCATTGATAATAATCAGAAATGTTTCTTGAACAGCAAATCAACATATTAATGTAACCTTTGACTCGCTTAATGAGTTCACTAGTAAACCATATAAGAACAGACCAGCAGTCAAAGCGGGGTTTGTTGCAAATGCTTTTACACAGTAACTTTATTAAAAATAACAAACTTATTGAACAAGTTAAAAATGGAAACGGGTAATACACCAATTCATCCAACTTCAGCCGCACACTGAGTATTTTCTCTCACATGATTTAGTGTACATTATGCTGCATAGTTGCTATATCCTTTCTGACACACATTTCACCGTTCAGTTTCCCGTTCTATCCGCTTCCTTTAAAACATCCGCATCATGAGACACAGAAGACTGGAGTAATGATGCTGAAAATTCAGCTTTGATCACAGGAATAAAATACATTTCAGAGTATATTCAGATAAAAATAAATAAACAAAAGTTCAATTGTAATCAAATTTCACAGTATTACAGTTTTTGCTGTATATTGATCAAATAATTGCAGCATTGGTGAGCAGAAGAGACTTCTTTCAAAACATAAAAAATAAACGTATCAATCACAAACCTTGAATGGAAGTGTATTTTCACACAAAACTGAAAAAAATAAGTATTTACTTTTAAAATTAATTATTTACCCTTCAAAACCTCAAAAGTGTTTTTTTTTCCCTCTTGTTAAACATTTTTTCCATACAGCAAAAAAAAAAAAAAAAAAAAAGCATAGTATTTATTCACAGTCTTCAAAAGTCTTCTGATAGCTAATAATACATAAATTAACTTTTTCTTTTTTCTTTTTCAGGTCTGTGGCAGAATTGTGGAGAATACATGCAAATATTGAGGTAGTTTTTTATTATATAGATTTTTTTATGTGGTTTTTCAACAGCTTTCCTCGACACTACTGTAGAAATGATTATCAACTTTATCAAGGGAAAAAGAGCTAGAGGCATAACATTTACAGACCTGGCTTTATGTTTTTTTTTACTGAAGTGGGCTTATTGCTGAAGTACATTAAACGATGAAAACCAGCATACACCTTCATGGCTTCTTCACATCTGCATATCCTTACTGAACCAATAGCTGTTGCACAATTCTCATCTAAGAACGTCTTGTTTATGATATTATGTGTCCTTGTTCAGGTGTATTATAGTGACTCTGAGTAACATCTCCCTGCAGTTGATCACATTCCTGTTCCTTGCACACACTGGATATGAAAGATTCTTATTCTGATGTGATTTTCTGTTTTCTAATCTGTAGGAGTACATTCATGAGGTGATAGCGGAGTGGAGGAGACTGAATCTGGATGTTTTGTTGTGTCCCATGCTTGGACCAGCCTACAATTTCACTTACTGCGGGAGACTCAACAGTACTGTCTTACCTCATATCTACATTAACATTACATTTAAATTATCTTTGTGTCCGTAAGCTCAGGTTTGACATTTTTTATCACAAAATGCAATATATATATATATGTGTGTGTGTGTCATTTTTTCCTTCTTTCCTTTCTTCATGGGAACATATTTGAAGAAGCATTGCATCACTTGCTCACCAGTGGATCCTCTGCAGTGAATGGGTGCCGTCAGAATGAGAGTCCAAACAGTTGATAAAAACATTACAATAATCCACAGCACTCCAGTCCATCAGTTCATGTCTTGTGAAGTGAAAAGCTGTATGTTTATAAAAAAAAAAAAAATCAAGAATTTTTTTACTTCAAACCATTGCTTCCAGCTAAATTAAAATAAGTCTTCTCTCTATAATATAGCTTTCTCCATTGAAAAAGTCTCATCCAAATCAGATCAAGCACCGTTTACAAGCCAAAAAAGTCTCTCATTCTGACGGCACCCATTCACTGCAGACGAGCCCTTGGTGAGCAAGGGATGAAATGCTACATTTCTCCAAATCTATTCAGAAGGAGAAACAAACTTCTACATCTTGAATAAAAGCTTACTTGTTCAGATGAGGAAGCAAACTTCTCTATATATCCTGAATGCCCTGAGGTTGAGTACATATGCAGCAAGTTTTCATTGAGTGAACCATTCCTTTAAATGAAACATGTATTATTACATTTGAACTGTATTTAACTTGTAAAGCTAAGGGGAACAAAAGCTTGCATGCTTTACCTGTGTGCAAATTTTATACTTCCTGTTAGTGATTTACTTAAAAGACTGGGCTGATGTGGATTGTGATTCTGTGGTTTAATGTTACTTTTTAAGTGGACCGTAATGATTTGAGCATCACATAAGATCAGTAAGAGTTAATTTTCTCGGCTCTGAAGGTGCTCTCAGTTACACCAGCCTGTATAACCTGCTGAACTTCCCTGCCGGGACGGTGCCTGTGTCTGCTGTGACGGAGGAGGACGAGGCACAGCTCAGTCACTACAAGGGTGCCCATGGGGACATGTGGGACAAACTCTTCGTTAAGGTGCGTCTTCACAGTTCAAGTATTAAGTTGCCATTAAATGCATGTGTTTTGGTCAGTCTTTGTAATCTTTGTGTGGGTTGAATGCCTGACCACCACATGGAGGCAGTATAGTCACGATTACAAAGAAGCAACCACACTGCAAGCGGCAGGCTGACATTTGTTTTATTGAACTATAAACTTTATATTTTTACTAAATATCCATATATGACACTGTATTTTTGGGTTATTCTAACCTAAGAAGACTGCACTATTTGCTTCCATTTTTATTATTGCTATTAATAATAATTTTATTACAAACAATTAAAAGGTGTCAAAAATAGTTTTTCCATGTCCATTTCTTTTTTTTATATTAGACCAAACCTAAATAAAGGATGACAATCTTACATACTCTGAGTTTTTTGTTTATATTCTGATATATCTTTTTTTTTTAATGTGTTTAACTACACATTTAAATACACATTATAACATGAAAAAAAAAATGGAAATAATAATTCCAAGCATGTTTTGTCTCATCTCCATAACATTGTTACAATTGATGTAAAATGTAGAAATTAATACTTTCTTTTAATGTGAATAATGTTTCATTTTGTTCATAAAAATGTTTTTCTTGACGGTTTGGGTTAAATACATATGAAGACTATATAAGAAACTTATGAGCAAAACATTATCACTCTTTTAAAAACGATCAATTCTAACCATTAGTTATAAAGCTGGAATGTCAAATGTAGTGCATTTAAAAAAAGCCTAAAGTTTTACATTCTTTTCATTTTAATGTTATTTTATGTTATATAACATATTAGACTATTTACTGTAATGGTGATTACTGTGAACATGTAGATTGGTTGACATTTAGACAAATGTTTTTTATTTACAATTAATTTTGAATAACAAAGCATACCCAAGTTAATGGTTGATTATATCAATAATTTGGCATGGAATGCAAATGTGGCACAAAAACAGTGTGTGTGTACATCTTTAGTTAAACTTGTAAGGTGGCGAAAATCCTCACTTACGGTACATAATGAAATATCATGACATCTAACTAGTGAGGACATTGTGTGTGTCATCACTAGTTAAAAAGTCTTATTCAGTCAAATCATCTTTCATTATCACTGTAGTGTTTTCACAAGTTTCTGTAATGTTAGATGAAAGGCCATATAAAATCTCATAACCTGACGAAAAGAAAAACAGTGGAAGTCAATGAGATGTCCTCACTAATATAGTGTAATGTGTGTGTGTGTGTGTGTGTGTGTGTTTTCAGGCGGTGAAGGGTGGCGTTGGTCTCCCTGTGACAGTGCAGTGTGTGTCTCTGCCGTGGCAGGATGAAATGTGTCTGCGCTTTATGAGAGAGGTAGAACATCTCACAGCCAAGAACAAACTCACCAGGAAACATTAATGACTGAAACTCTGCTGTGAATGTTTGTGGGCTGCTAGCGGTTCTACACTAAATCTGCGACCGCAGAAACATCTATGGATTCTAAAAGTTCTATATTACAATTAAATCATACTAATTAAAAACTTATGGGTATGTTTTTTGTTAAGAACAAGTTCTGCTGTGTGTTAAGGTTTTGGAAGAATGGTACTCTAACATGTACTGAATTTTTTTTAATTGTTAAAATACTTTTTCTTATTTCAAAATAATATACTGATATGATTATAATTGAGCCATTCGTATCTCTTTGTCTTTAGATTTTGTAATAACATTTTTGTGAAGATTTTTCACCGCTGATATTTTACACCTTTAAATAATAACAACTCTCAATCATTCTTCACAATGTTAGGAATATTTATATATCACAATGAAAAATGTGTTTGCACACACTACAGAAGCAGTAAAGCTTCATCAAAATTGAATGAAGATTTGAATGTTTTTCTTAATTTCTGTATTATGTTGTGTAAATGAATGCTTCACAATTTCATTAAACTGAAATGAATCAGAGCTGTAGTACATCACATGTTCACTGGAAAACCATCGTCACTGAGATGAGCAACACTCATTTCTGTGCCCTGACATCAAAGATGGGAACATTTAGACATTTAGGACATTTAGATTTCCTATCATTTTATTGTTCTCTTTCCTGTTTCACTGTTGAAATGGATCCTAATTCTAATTCTGGCCTGGAAGGTAATGTATTCAACAACAACAAAACCATTGCTTTAATAATGTAACCTTGACAAACGTTCAAAAGTTGAGGGTCGGTAAGAATCTTGAATGAAAGGAAATTACAACTTTTATTCAGCAAGGATGCATCAAATATACTGTAGGTCAAAAGGGACAGTAAAGACATTAACATTTTTACGAATTATTTCTATAATATCTATTCACTGTCAAATCGATGTACTATAATTGATTTCTGAAAGATCATGTGACTCTAAAGACTGGAGGAATAGCTGAAACTGTTGAAAATTCAGCTTTGCATCAGAAATAAATGATATATTCAAATAGAAAACAGTTATTTTAAATATTAAAAATATTTCACAATATTACATAACACATTATATTATATTTGCCCTCGAAACCTGTCCTTGAACTCTGGTTTTCAGTGATTTTCCCAACAATAATTTTAGGCATATCACAACAACTCAACTATGACAGTGTAGATGTATTTGGTCTTGGTGGAAAGGATTACTGCTGCTGTTGGTTATTGCTTTTGTTGTAGATTATTGCTGCTGCAGTGCAAGTACAGGAACTTGAGCATTGAAGTGAGTATTTGAGACATACTACCGCTGCACAAATAGCATACATAATAAGCTGAAGCAGATCTATACAGGTGGAGCTGGGGAAGGTGGAGGGTTTCAGAGGAACTCTAAAAGTGCGCTGCAAACTGTTCTAGTGAATGTTAATCAGCCATTTAAATGTAAAACAGTAAGCTCATTTCCTGCACATGCAACATAAACCAGCTTGAACCAAGAAGTTTAACACTGTGAATATCATCAGTTTGTGTTAAAGACCCATCAGCCCACGCAATATAGCATTTCGTGACAGAACTTGGCATTTCTTAAAACTGATCAGTTTAATTTATCCAGTTTCACTTTAAGGTGTCCTTGTTACAGTATAATTATACATAGCTACTATCTATCCCTGGTTACAGACAGGTGATTTTGATTAGGGTTGACCCTAAACTCTGTGTGAAAGTGGGCTTCGAGGCCCCTAGAATCATGCTGGCTAGTGTTTCTCTAGAAAAAAAAAAATGCATATTTCATGCTGTACAGACACCTGACTGGAAGTATGTCTGGCCCGGCATGTACAGCCAGATTATGGGATAACGATGATTGTGATGATTTCTGGGATTCAACAGTCCTGTGATTCAGGGTTTGGCGGCTTTTGGGTTCTTATTGCACAAACGGGAAGCATCGCCTCTGGACAGGATTCTCTTTTCTCCCGTTCTGCTTCTTTTCTTCTTTCCTCATTTTTTTTTGCGTCACAGCACCCCTACTGTGCTTCTGCTACGTTTGAGTTTTCCTTTCTTTGCTTCGGCTGTGAGCTCGCCCCGAGGCCCTTATAGCCAAATTGGTTTACATTGGGGAGATAAATGCTCTGCAAATGCGCTTAAACACATACAGTAAAAATGCAGACAGTGCGTATCGGGATTACAGACCGAGTCAGAGAGCTGCTGCTGGTTTCATCCACTCTCTGGAAGAGTAGAGGAGGATTTAACATATCCTTGCCTGTCAGTAGTTCCTGGAATTATATAACGCCTCGGCCACAATAAAAGTCCGACGGTATTGTGAAAGTATTGTTTTGCAGGGCTGGCAGAGAGAGTCTTCCTCACTTAAACCTCTGAAGTGACGGATGACGGTTGTTTTAGCGCGAGAGCGGTGAAGGAGTTTGATGTGTCATGTCCCTCCTACAGAATGTTTTGCAGAAGTGGAAGTGTTCAGTATTTTCACTCTCTAATTATAATTTTTTTGTCTGAATTTAAATGTGCTCTCTGTCATATGGAAAGCCTAATAAATGTTGCTTTAATTACATTGAGCGGGTCGCCATTTTGGGGGAAAGCATGTTGAGATCACATGACCAGCTGAACACGGATTCTCATTTATGGATACTCATTAGGGCTCAAGCCCGAAGGGGCGAAGAGCCCTATTGTTCTTCTAAGGATTATTCTTCTTCTTATTAGGGCTCAAGCCCGAAGGGGCGAAGAGCCCTATTGTTCTTCTAAGGATTATTCTTATTATTATTTTTTTTATTTTTTATTAAACCTTCCGGGGGTTTTTGGGGGTCTTAACATGCTCAAAAACTCTTGAAAATTGCCACACACATTGGAATCTGCGGCCAACAGGACGCCACAGAGACTGGGACCCGGGCGTGGCACAGGGGCTCTACAGCGCCCCCTGGAACGCAGTCAGAAATCATGAACCATAGCTCACACACACTTGCATATATTTATATGAAACTCAGTACACTTATAGATCTCTTTGAGCTGAACAACTTTCACACTTTATGTCATAAGCTCCGCCCAACAGGAAGTCAGCTATTCAGGGCTGTTTAAAAAAAACATGCTCTGGAATTTGAAATACTCCTCTGAGGTTTTCAACCCGTTCGCCACGAAACTCGGTGAACATGATCTCAAGACATTGAGGATGAAAAATTGCGAGGGGATTTTTGATATCTCGAACGGTTTGCCCGTGGCGAGGCGTGGAACTTATGGCGAGAAATGAGAAACAGGAAATGCCTAATAACATCCACATACATTGCCTGAGTTTGATCAAACTTCATCGGTTTGTTCGATGTATGATACCGATCGTATATATGTGATTATTAAGAGTCAACGTTATAGCGCCACCAACTGGCAGCAGGAAGTGAGTCATTTCCAAAATGCTTTGAATTCAGCATCTTATTTTTACTCGATTTGCTTCAAACTTCATCAGAATAATGACAAAACATGGCCGATGTAAATCTGTTGTGGGGATATTGATATCTTATATATTGTTGCCATGGCAACGTGTCAAACTTGAATATTCTGTTATGGTGATTTTGAGGCAGATAACAACCTCAGATTTACATGAAACTCAAAACACATATCAGTATTCTTGATAGCTAGACAATGGAAAAAGCTTTTAAAAGGGCGTGGAAGAGGCACTCTATAGCGCCACCTTTTGTCAAAAGTGGGGGGGTTAGTTTTAGCTACAGACACCAAACTCGGTACAAAAATTGTTCTTATCAACACGGACAACTTTCTAATTCACAGTCATCAGCTACGATCAACAGGAAGTCAGCTATTTTGATTTGAATGTGGATTTTTTTTTTACATTTAGCTGTGAATTAATGCATACTGCTCAGAGGAGAGTAACACTATACACACCAAACTTTGTCTACATGATGCCAAAACATTTTAAACAACTTAAATTGCCAATGGATTTTGGATAGCTTGAACGGTTTTGTCATGGTGATTTTTTTAAATGACAATAAAAATGGAATTATTAATTGTCCTGCATTTTTAAATTCCAAACACTTCAAAACCTTTTTTCATACAGAAAAAAAGTCATTCTGAGTAAATATGGATAGTTTCACGACTTTACAACACTGTATGGATAACAGAAAATTAAAAAACTGTCAGACATCTCATCTCACTCTGTCCCTCTGTTTGAGTATATGTGCTTCAGACTTCCATTGTCTGAGAGAAATAGCGCCCCTACAGGTTCAATTCCCGAACTTTTACTTTCACTTTTAAATCGGTTAAAAATACAAATACATACTTAGATTTAATTCACACTGACAAGCTAAACCAACATATCTGATTATTACCGGTTCAGGGCTCATGGATAAATTATTTCTGGCCAGAGATACGTGAGAAATAGGAGAGATGAATCACCGCTGTGATCACGAGCGTCTGGAGTAAAGAGCTCAGAAAAAACGAATTTATTCCTGTTTTAAAGCTTTTAAAAATAAATTATTACAGCGATATCACACAATCAACCAATTAGAACACACCAAGAGCTAAATTCAGATGTTTTTGAACTGTTTGTGTGAAAATGAAATATTTGTGGCTGCCTATCTGAAATCACGCCTCCGATCAGCGCGTACAGTGTCGAGCTCAAAACAAACGAATTTATTCTTGTTTAAGAGCTTTTTTAAATAAAATATTACCACAAATGCACACAATAAACCCATTGTAACACTACAAGAGCTAAATGCAGGTGTTTGTGACTCGTTTAAGTGTGCAAGACTATTTGAAAGCGCGACTGGCAGAATAACATATCTCTCGAGCTGCAGGTTTCTGTCTTTCGTCGTACGAACGAACACATAACGGACAAGATTATTTCAAAATACATAATAGCTTGGCGAATATAAACGAAAACAGCCACGTGAACATAAACTGGATCTACTGGATTTGAATATTAAAGTGACCACATTTACCACTTGCTTCTGTCTTCAATTTTAATCTATATAAAAAAGGAAACTCATTCGACTTGGCTGCTTTTTTAATGTGTGCGTATTTATTTATTTACCTTTTTATACATTTTATATAATTTCATAGTTTGTGTATTACAATTATGAAAACAAAAATAAATTTAGCCACTCACATAGAAATAGCTTAGGCCTTAACCTTTTTCTGTCAGTTTTAGGGATTTTTAAAAATCCTAAAAAAAAACTTATTTGTGCTGCAAATAATAATTTCAAACTCATTTGATACTGACCTATGACATCCTGTGACATTATATTTATTTGAATTTACATAATCTCATAGATGTAACAGTAAATCTGTTCAGCTCACAGATCAATACTAAGCTGTAATGCAAGCAGAACTTTCACAAATGCTTATGAGTCATTTAAGGATTTGATAACACTGTAAAATAATGTCTAATTTGTTAACATTAGCAAATTCATTGATAACACTTTATAATAACTGCACTCATTAGTAAATAGTCAGTTCATGCTTTATAAAGCCTTGTCCCAAAATTAATAGTCAGTAGTAAGCAGTTTATAAATACAGCTATAAATAGCTTGTCCTTGGTTTATAAGCACATTTATTAAAAAGGAGAGTAAAGGGTCAGTTATCTTCCTATGAAAAATAAAAGATAAAAATAAACAAACAACAACAACACAGATTGATACAGAACTCAGAAATTTTATTGTGGATTTATGATAAAATCAGCCTGTAAATGAATTCATACTCCTCCTCATACTACTCCATACTCCTTTTTCAACATGATGCCAATATACTGAGATGTTAAATTGTGAATGGGTTTAGGATAGCTTAAATGGTGTTGCCATAGAGATTTATTAAAGTAACATAAAAAATACAATAGTTATTTTACTATATCTTTAAAATTTTTCATTCTAACTCTTCATAATTTTTTATATAAGTAGAAGTCCTCATTTGAAGGAAGCACAGTAAGTTTCATAGCTTTATCATTTTCAAGAGCCAGCATAAAATTAAAACTATCATAACTTATAAATCAAGCTTGCAATTCTTAGTACCTATAATGGCCACCAGAGGGAGCTATAGGATTACTTTTAAATAATTATTGGAGAAACGAGTATGATTTAAATAATTTATAGAAATCTTTCAAATAAAATAATATGTATTTTAGGAATTTTACTGATAAAATGACCCTCACTTAATTAGAATAACAAGCTGAAGTATTGTGAACTGTATATTAAGAATAATTCTTAATAGGCTTTATGGACAGATACGTTTTATGTGACTCTTGAAGGTTCAGCACCACATCCTCTTTTACCACTGTTTAAAGAATTAATCTTACAGAACAGGTGTGAATGAATTTTGGATAGCTTGAATGGTTTTGTCGTGGTGATTTTTTGAAATAATAGTAAAAAAGGAACCAGTAAAAAAAAGTGCAGCTTCTAAACACTTCAAAAAAATGTACACATAGAAGACAAGTCATTCTGAGGAAATATGCATAGTTTCATGACTATACAACATTATATGGATGACAGAAAATTAAAAAACATACATCTGATGTCACTCTGTCCCTCTGTCACTGTGTGTGTGTGTTTTAAGTGAATTAGGTGTGAAACTATCAGTGAGCATTTAGTCTCCAGCGCCAACATTTTACAGAACTGCCACTTTCCTGGAGTCTCAGAATTACAATGTGTCAGGTTCTGAGAGATCTAAGATTCCAAAAAATTATTTAATTAGAATACCATGAAGTATTGTGAAATACTATATATTAAGACTTTATATATAGGCTTTATGAACAGATTAGAGTGACTCGTGAAGGACCAGCACCACCTTCTCTTGTCCGATGGTTTGAGGAATATATCTTCCAGAATCTGGGATTAAGATTTAGGAGCTCATTTTTATTCCACCTCCTTTCCTGAAAGTCTGTCTTGCAGAATTGACTAAAAATTTATCTTCACATTAATTCCTAATTCTTTTGCAATTCTTTTGTCAGTTCTTCTTGACCTGTTTTTCTCTTCCAGCTTTCCTGGACTATTGTATAGCACTCATAAATGATTAAATAAAAAATAATGGTAGTTATTAAGATTGATATGGTTTGGAATTGGTAAAATGTGCTTGGAAAAAAATCACAATAAAACAATGTTTTAATGTTTAAGTTTGGAATATTAACTGACATGAATGAATGCTATATAAATATTGTTCATGTTAACATAATGTTTATAAATGAAATCTTATTGTAAAGTGTTACTAAAGTTATATATATATATATATATATATATATATATATTGTTCTGTGAATGTGATTTTAAAGTCTAGATGATTCGGATTAACCCTTTAACTGCCATATCAAGTTCAAGTTCTAGTTCAAGTTCAATTTATTTGTATAGCGCATTTACAACAGCCTCCTGGCTGACCAAAGTGCTTTAACATAAGAGCAAGAATATTACACATACATAACAATAGACCAGACAAAAAATTTAAAACCACCCATTTCAAAATGTAGCATAACACAGTAGTCAGTACACTAAGGAAAATAAAAAAGTTTTTAGCAAAGATTTAAAAATAGACAAGGAAGGGGCCAGTCTGATCTCTAAAGGCAGGGTATTCCAGAGTCGTGGCCCAGCCACTGCAAATGCACGCTCCCCTCTACGCTCCCCTCTATCCTTTAAAACCTCACTGCCAGAGGGATATTGTGAATGCATGTGCCCGCTGGGCACAGTTTACCTGATGCCACCGGGGTGGTGATGGCATTGGTGGCTTGAGCCCGCCATCGCTGCTTGCAGCTATATTTATTATTATTTTTTTTATTTTTTATTAAACCTTCCGGGGGTTTTTGGAGGCCTTAACATGCTCAAAAACTCTTGAAAATTGGCACACACATTGGAATCTGCGGCCATCAGGACGCCACAGAGACTGGGCCCCGGGCGTGGCACAGGGACTCTACAGCGCCCCCTGGAACACAGTCAGAAATCTTGAACCATAGCTCACACACACTTTCATGTATTTATATGAAACTCAGTACACTTATAGATCTCATTGAGCCGAGCAACTTTCGCACTCTATGTCATAGGCTCCGCCCAACAGGAAGTCAGCTATTTAGGGCTGTTTATAAAAAGCATGCTCTGGAATTTGATATACTTGTCATAGGTCTTTTACTTGATTGCCACCAAACTCGGTCAACATGATCTCAAGACATTGGGGATGGAAAATTGCGAGGGGATTTTTGATATCTCGAACGGTTTGCCCGTGGCGAGGCGTTGAAATTATGGCGAGATATGAGAAACAGGAAATGTCTAATAACATCCACATACATTTCCTGAATTTGATCAAACTTCATTGGTTTGTTCGTTGTATGATACTGATCGTATATATGTGACTATTAAGAGTCAACATTATAGCGCCACCAACTGGCAGCAGGAAGTGTGCCATTTTCCAAATGCTTTGAATTCAGCATCTTATTTTTACTCTATTTACTTAAAACTTCATCAGAATAATGACAAAACACGGCCGATGTAAATCTGTTGTGGGGATATTGATATCTGATATAGTGTTGCCATGGCAACGTGTCAAACTTGAATGTTCTGTTATGGTGAGTTTGAGGCAGACAACAAGCTCAGATTTACATAAAACTCAAAACACATATCAGTATTAGTGATAGCTAGACAATGGCAAAAGCTTTTAAAAGGGCGTGAAGGAGGCACTCTATAGCGCCACCTTTTGTCAAAAGTGGGGGGGTTAGTTTTAGCTACAGACACCAAACTTGGTACATAAATTGTTCTTTTCAAGACGGACAACTTTCTAATTCACAGTCATCAGCTACGACCAACAGGAAGTCGGCTATTTTGATTTGAATATTTAAATTGAGCTCTGATTTAATGCATACTCCTCACAGGGGAAGTACACTATACACACCAAACTTTGTCTACATGAAGAAAAACCATTGAGGAACTTAAATTGCGAACGGATTTTGGTTAGCTTGAACGGTTTTGTCGTGGTGAATTTTTGAAATGACAGTAAAAAGGGAAACATTAATTGCCTTGTATGTTTAAATTGCAGCTTCCAAACACTTCAAAGCATTTTTTTATACAAAGATCAAATCATTTTGAGGAAATATGCATAGTTTCACGACTTTACAACACTGTATGGATAAAAGAAAATTAAAAAACTGTCAGACTTCTCAACTGACATGATCTCACTCTGGCCACCCTGTCTGTGTGAGGGAAGGGAGGGGGAGAGGGAGGGGGAGTGTGAGGGGGTTGGTGACTGTGACAGTGTGTGTGGACTGTAGGGAGGGGCTGTCTGGCAGAGAGAGAGACAGAGAGACCTAATCATCCCTTTAATAATCAGGAAAAAAAAAATCTGTATTTTAAATTGTTATTGTTTTTGTTGTTGCTAATGGTGGTGTTTTTTCCTTTCATTACAGGTTAAGAAATCTCTTAGGCCTTATCCTTTTCTGACAGTTTTAGGGATTTAAAAACATCCTAAGAACCCTAATTTGTGCTGCAAATAATAATTTCAAACTCATTTGATACTGACCTATGACAACCTGTGACGTGACATGACATTTATTAATCTCATGGATGTAACAGTAAAACTCTTCAACTGACAGATAAAGCTGTAATGCAAGCAAAACTATTTCACAAATGCTTATAGGTCATTAAAATCATTACAAAACACTAATACATTATTTAAGGATTTGGTAACACTGTAAAATAATGTCTAATTTGTTAACATTATGCAGTATAACATAGTATGCAGTCTTCGTAGGGCACCAACTCCCAGAGGGGGCACCATCCCAGTTGCTCAAAAAAAAAAAAAAAAAAAAAAAAACATGCGTCATTCTCCCATCCGCGCTCGCGACCGCTCACACCTCATGTTTGCGGCTGAATGTTCGTAATTGATGGATGGACATCTATGCCTGGGTATAGGACATCAGCAATCCGGCACAGAGAAAAGAAAACTAAAGAAAATAAAACAGGCATAAAGTTGTCTTGACATTGGACTTTCTAGAGTCTCAAATTTAGGGAAGGTCTCTAAAGTTACATGTGATATTGTTATACACTTTTCTAACGTCAGTAGCATTTGAAGAGAATGACTTACAGTCATAAAAACAACTGTAATTGTTCATCTAGGTGACAGCTATAATGCACAATTAAATTGAATGTTTGATATTTATTACAACAAACTGTAAGTCATATGTAAATTATGCAACTTTTTCACATGGGCTCAAATGCAAATTTGAAGCTCAATAGCATTTGAGAAGAAAGACTTGCAGTCACAAAGCAATTGTAATGTGTTCATATAGGTGTCAGCTACAATGCACACCTTATACATTTTTTATAAATATTAAAATAAAGTGTTACTAAAGTTATATATATTGTTCTGTGTATGTGATTTCAAAGTCTAGATTGGTCGGATTAACCCTTTAACTGCCGCATCCCTTAAAACTGATTGTCAGAGGGTTACTGTAAATGCTTATGCCCGCTGGGCACAGTTATCCTGATGCCACCGGGGTGGCGTTGCACTGATGGCTTGAGCCCGACATCGCTGCTTGCAGCTATATTTTTATCTTTGTTACCCCTGTGTTATCGAACAATTTTGCATGGAATAAATGATTCTCAGTGTATAGGGTACTGTTTCTTGTGCTAATTTTTTTTGTGCTACATTATAACTTCTGAAGGATTCACGGTTACTTTCGTTTCAAGGACACGTGCTCCTACTTTGAATATTTTGAGCACATGAAAAATTTTAGGGGTGCGATGAAAATATATTTAACAATTTTTTTTTACGATTTCACACTGTATTAATTAAATAATTCTAGAATCAGTTAAATGTAAACATTTAATACAGTTTGTTGTAACCAAAATACCAATAATATATAGAGAAAATGCTTTGTATTTATAATAATAGTAATTATATTAGTAATTATAATAAGCCTGAAATACAAAGGGGCTCTTATTTTGAAATGTTTTTAGCTACTACTTCCAGCTGATTATTCAAACAGTTAATTTGCAGTCTTAAAAACAAATCTAAAACATTACAATATAAACACCATAAAGTTATCATTGTCACAATATATTACTTTTTAAGGACATGAAGGTATATTCATGCACATACTTTTTACAGTTTGCACACATTTATCTTTAGTCACAAATGTGATTGAAATGCTGGTGCTGTTGGGCCCTGCTTCCTCCCCTCTCCAAAACAGTAAAACTGCCTTAGACTTTTGTTACATTAGATGAATACATTTAATACAAGACCGCCCACATTGATATGTAAATAGCACCTGTTCAGAATCTTGGGTTGTCCTTTCACAGTGAGGCAATGAGGATATTGCTTGATACTATTATTTAACACCAGAAGAACCAATGATAGAAGTAAAATAAAATAAAAAAAACAGGAAATAGTCAGAACACTGAAGGAATTGTGTGAAAAAAGAAACTTTTTTCTTTTCTCTGCACCCAATGAGATGGAGTTTTAACTTAAAAACTTTATAAATACTTTTATGTAAATGCTTGTTCATGCAAAGCCTCCAATCCTCAGAGTGTTAAAATCAGACGCACTCTGATATTTCCTGACTTTTCTATTTTATGCACACCCAGCAAGGTTAGAACAAAACTCATACCGTGCCATTGAAACAGCCCTTTTTCACACTCCTTTATGGCTCCTCTAAAGGTCTTAGCCGTGCAGCAAAGGAGAGCTGTCACTGTGGAACCTGAGCCCATTGATGAACTGACAGCGACTGCCAGAATATGATCCTAATCCTGTTCCCAGCATTCTTTAACCCATCGCCATCGCAGTATCCGCCACATATTCAAGCAGCTGTCAACTCAGAAAATCCCTATAACAGAGCACAACCCTGATACACATCAAAGAGCTCAAGACGACCTCAACAGCTTAACACACACTTATACGTACAGAGAAAAAAAAGCACCCAACCCAAAAACGGCGCACACACATTTTTACATTGACACACACACACACACAATATTGGAAGTAACTGTCAAAGAAGAAATTTAACATCTCATACTTGGCATCAAGTTCATTTTATTATAGTGTAATTACATTAATGATCAGTAAAAGGGTGGTTCTCAACATGTTTTGCTTTGTTTTGGACACAGGATGTTGGAGATTTACACAATAACAAAAAATTGCATGGTTTGTTTAATTTATTTATGTACAATCACTAGACTGGAACAGACTGAATAAGAAAATTGATGGTTTTAGTTTATTTAGTCTTGACATTTAATTATTTTGTTTTGTTTCTTAAATGTGTACAATTACTAAAATGGCATAGACTTAATACATTTTTAACAAATGGTTTCATGCTCTTGATGGTTACCAATTCAGCTCAAACTTTGTTTATCCTTGTGATAAAAACTTGAAGCTGTATTTCATGTAGTCTGGAATTTTTGCAGAAGAAAAGGTTTGAAAGGAATTTTCTTCTTCCTTTTAATGTTGATACATATACTTATTTTATCATAAATATTTATGTTTATATAATTAATTAAATTTTATTGTTGCATTTAGCATTGGGTTACACAACCCCCACCCCGTCTATGACAAACAATTTGAGAACCAAGGCATTAGAGATGTTAACCGTTATTATGTTTTTTTACAAAGATCTGGTTTTTCTCCTCCCTTTTCTTTCTGAAATGTGAATGAAATCCATCTTTAAATGAACTGCGTTGCCCGCATATAACAGGTGTCTGAACACGACATGTCTTCTCACTCCATTCCTTTGTTCTTCCTGAAGTTAATCCACTGGTATCCTGACCCGTGTTAATCTTCTTACTGCGTGAGTTCTGCTGCAGAGCTGCCAAACCTCTGACAGGTGGGTGGAGACGGTCTCGCTGAGGCTGATGTGGCTGATGATTGCACTCATTTTCTGCCACTATGTTTTAAGCTTTTCACTAGATCCGTTATCAGAATCAACACGAATGTGAAAGAGGGAAACAGTCAGACAGAGGAAAGGAACAAATGGAGGAAACATTTTGTTTGTTTGTTAACCAGGTTAAAAGTTTTCCATCTGTTTGTAATGATGCAATGTATTATCATTAATGCATTAAAAATATATATAGTTTTCGAAACTAAACATGAGAAATGAGCATGATTCAAAATCTAATCCAAATGTCTCGTTTTGATTTCTTCCGGATTATTGCTAATCCTAAAATGAATAGTTTTTCTTCAGACAATACATTTTTACAGTATTCCTGTGGTTTACTCTTATTATTTTTTTAAATAAACCTCTAATTAGGATTTTTGCTTTTTTATTTAATATTTGTATTAAAACATTTATTTGTATATTATTTCTAATATTTAATAACTCAATTTCCTCAAAAGAACACATGTAATTGTATTTTATTATTTTTATTTGTTTTCTCTTTTACCTGTGGAAATGTAAGAAATGCATATATTTTTTAAATCACTTTTAAATAGCACGTTGAAATAAATGACTCAGTGGCAAAATGTGTGACTTTAAATATTTTCAGACATTTAGGCTGAACAGAAAAGGGGAAATTTGTAAAAAATAATATAAAAATGTAAGTAAATATAGAGATAAGTTTAAGAATACAATTATTACTGTTAGAGGTTCAGATCATACAGTATATGTGGTTTATTCCCTTTCATTCCACTCATAAATTAACATTTATTTAAACAATTCAGGGATATCCGATAGACTCAGGAGCGTCAGTCTGAAGTCTTTCTGAAGTTTGCAGAGACTTCATCCATTAATTTGCTGTCCCTTAACAACATCCACAGTTGGACAGTGAAGGCATTTAACCTTCTTTTAATGTACAAACGGGAATCTTCACTGACCTTCTACCAAGGCTGTGGACCTGAAGCTTACTTACAGAAACAAAGTGCAAAGCCAGGGGGATTTGGAAAAGTTTATAACCTCTGCCATGCAGCTGGACTGAAACGTTTAAAAGTCGTCCAGACTTCTCCACTCAGCCATGCTATTTAATAATGAAACAGCTCCAGCTGTTGATTTGAGCACACTAATATAATGTAGATCCTGAACACAAGACATTGGCGTCAGAAATGCATTGATTTGCATCAATAAGTGTCAGTTTGGAAGCACGCCCAAGCCTAGTGATGCAGCATGTTGTTTGGCCCTCAGACGCAGGTTCTCGATGCTTGTGGTTTTGCTGTTGAGGGCCGGTAGACGACCGGATCCCTGCAGCAGAGGGCTGCTCCACATCTGCTGGGATTGGGACAGGCTCTGATAGTAGGGCTGACATGGCAGGGATCCCAGCGGAGACGCCATGTTCACGTTCATGCCCAGATAAGGTAAGGAGGACGCTGTGGTCACGTCAAAGGCAGGATAGTGCATGAGGTTGTTGGTGGCAGCCATGTGCTGGCGAAACTGTTCCTGCAGACGGAACAGACTGAGAGGACATGAAGCGTAGGAGTTGGTCTGAGTCACTCCGCTGCTCACGCCACTGGAGGAGGGAAGAGCTGGAGAACCCAGCGACTCATCTGAGGAGAGAGAGGAGACAGTGTAACACTGTTAATGCCAAAAAAACTTTCGGTGAACAGTTTTTAAAAGAAAAAAAAAATTTATTAGTGTGACGGAAATTGCAATAATATAAAGAATCTTCTTCCACTATAAAGAGCCTTTTGTGCAGTGGAAAGGATCTTAAAGGTCCACAGATGCACTTTTAACCCAATTTGACTTTTGAGTTTTTGTAAGTACTGGTTAACCTTTTTCTTGATATTTTGTGACTTTTTCTGATTTAGAGTCATGAACATGCATACAGAGTTTCAACACTCTGATATGTTGTGGAATGTGCATAAAATGTCTTACGTTTGTGACGTTTCCGGGTCAGTTTCATGGTAAAAGGTATACTATATATATATATATATATATATATATATATATATATATATATATATATATATATATATACAAACACACACACACATTTTTTAAATGTTTTATGTCATGTCAGTTTCTCAACTCCCTCTACAAGTGTTATAATTTACCTTGATACATGTATTCGATGCTTTTATTCAAAGAAATGTATTATATTTCTTTCATGCAGTTACATTAGGAATCAATCTTGATGTTGATAGCACTTACTGTTGAGTTTCAGAAAATCACACAGAATAAGTGCCTTTCCAGATTTCTTCTTGTTTTAAATGTTTTAAAAATAGTTACAATACTTTTCATAAAATGTACAATTGTAGAAAAGGTTATTATTAAAAAAAAATACAGTTTAGAAAAAAATCGTTTGCTCTTGTGTTTATTTATTTATTTTGTTATTTTTTTTTTGAACTATTAATGTTCATTGCTTACTAGTATGTGCGACCAGGAAGAAAGAAAGGGTGTGGAAATGATGACAGTAATTAGATTTTTGGTTGAAGTATCTCTTTAGTTCCATTCATTCCTTAATCTATTTGAAAAGTGTTTCTGTTTGAGCATTGTGAAGGAAAGGTCATATATAGTTATTCTTACCTGATTTAGGGCTCATTGGTTTACAAGAAGGTGAACTGTGGTCTGTCGTCAGGGTTGGCCCCTCCTCTTTTGTATCATCTTTGATGGACAGTGATTCATCCTCTCTGTCAGTCATGTCCTCAGCCCCTGACTCCGCCCCTGACTCTTCCGGTGAGGTGACATTCACCTCTTCACTCAACTCACATGATGGAGGGGGACATTTGGGGCCACGCCCATCTGAAGGGGAGGGCGGGGCTTGTGTCTCAGCAGGCGGAGCTTCTTCTTTCTTCTCTTCCTGGGCTCCTTCTGTCCCAGCATCCTTCAGCCGCTGAAGCTGCTCTTTCTGTAGGCTACGCTGCTTCTTGCGGAACTTCGCACGACGGTTTTTAAACCACACCTGTTAGTGTGAAGACATCGGTATTTGTGAAACTTTAAAGACTGTCAATCGCAGAATTAAGGTGAAAATTAAGGGTAAAATTCTTATCTGATTGATATCACCATGCATCCCTGGTTAATTAATCACAGTACACTCATACAGTTGTTTTGTATTAGCCTACACTTTTCTGTAATGATATGTTTGAATATGTAAATGATGTATTGTCTACTTAAGTAATTAGTCAATCTGAATGTTGGTCTTTTTGTTGATCTTCAATTTTGTTTAAGGGTTAACAAAGAAGGCATTTTTGATTTTTTGATTTTTATCGATCCATGTATCAGAAAACATTATCAATCAGTAAAAAACAGAAATAAATAATAATAATGTTTTTAGGGAAAAAAACACATGTGAATGATATGAACCAATGCCTCTGTAGATACCTTTAAGATTTAAGAATTTTTGTGTACTGTATGTAAGTGCTGCTGAATTGAAGATTTCTGATTCAGTGCAGAAGAAAAAAAATAATTTTGAAAAAATATATGTATTCTAATTGAAATCTACTGAAGCAAACAGATCAAATTGAATAAAATCATCACTTAAGTGTAGCTGGCTGTTTTCTTTCTATTAATCTGAAAGAAGATTGGTTTTGTAAACCTAAAACTTGCCCAGTGCATGGAAATAAATAAATAATAAAAACCATGGTTTTAGCTGTTGTGCCTAAAGGTCTTAAGTTTCTAATTTATAACAATGTAATTCTGCAAGCAACCAGCAGTAAAGTGGTGCACTGGTAAGATTTGGTTGCTTTGGGAATTTTGTTTTGTTTTGTGAACTCACTTGTACTCGAGCTTCGGGTAGGTTGGTGCACATGGCCAGACGTTCTCGCATGACCACATCAGGGTAGTGAGTTTTCTGGAAAGTTTTCTCCAGCGCCTCGAGCTGCTGCGCGGTGAAGGCTGTGCGGCTGCGGCGCTGCTTCCTGTGCTGAGAGCCGTAGCGCGCCTCCAAGATGATGTCTGAACATGTACAGTCATTGAGCATGAAGACTTATACTCAGTTTTATAATATCTATCTATCTATCTATCTATCTATCTATCTATCTATCTATCTATCTATCTATCTATCTATCTATCTATCTATCTATCTATCTATACGGATGCCACTCTTACCTGCCAGTCTCTCCGCAAGAGTGAGCGCGTGCACGGAGGGCCGGTAGTCGGGCGCGTGCTGTGCGTGCTGTGCGGCCTGTTGATGTAGGTTGTACATGGCACTCAGAGAGTTCATGGCGTGCAGAGAGTAGCCGTTCACCCCGTAGTGCTGCATCGCGTGCCTCTGATAAACGACAGACAATGCACATAATCAGTCTAATGTCACGACTAAAACAATCATTAGTTTATGAGTGCATGGTGCTTCTGAGGTTGCAGCTTTGCTTCTATAAGTATTATATATATATATATATATATATATATATATATATATATATATATATATATATATATATATATATATATATATATATATATATATATATATATAAAACATATTTATATTCATGAAGAGAACCGAATAATGCAATTCAGAAATGTATTGTAGCTAATAACCTATTTTGCATATAGTTTAAAACGTTTAAATATGCCACGTGCTGCACCTGTATCTTTTTCATAAATAGCCTAGGCTACTGTAAATATTTTTTTTCCTCCGCATGCAGTATAATTTTACTTTCAATTAAATTATTTATACTCCTGATGAATAATAGAATACTTATTTCTCATATGCTGTTTTCACAGAATGTGCACTGCAATAGAATAGAAGTTTCTTACAACAAAATATGTTGTGTATCAGTCGGTCTCTTACACAAACAATATGTGGTTATACATGAACTTTATAAATTAATCTTGTAAAACGCTTATTAAAGCATATTTAATAGCTTCGAATAATATTTTTAGGATACGTATTTTGTCATTTTATTTCATTTATTTTGAATCATATTTAATTAGTTTTCTGTGCTACTTGATGCTAAGGTTTACTTGTATTCTTTTAAGCAAAATAACGTAGGCTACTGACTTTTTGACATAACCGGCAAATATTATAACGGTAGCCTATATACATTGCGTCTATTCACCTTTATACAATTGGGAGGGGGAAACCTTAAGAGAAAAGAAAATAATAATCTTGGGATATGAAAGAAGTAATAGAAGAAGAAGATAGGCTATATTCACAATTGACGCTATCGATGACGAATGTTTTCGTTTATTTTGCAAACAGCCGTGAAAATCTCTGATCGACAGGTCGTCTATCAAATTAAATGTAGGCATAGCATACATGATTAATTCAAGGTATGTTTAAGATATTCAACAATTCGTATTAGGCCTAATTATTGCACATTCTCTTTAACAAGAAGAGCATAAGCTTTGACTATATCCATGTGTTTTGAATGTATAAGGTTTTTAATCGATGATAATTGGCTACAGAGGGAATAATCTCTTTATTAGTCATTATTATTTTTTGAAGCAGGAATAAGTGTAAGCAGCCTGCGGGTTTAGGATTTAGTCCTCACTAAAGAGTCCATGGCAAGTGTGTCACTGACACCAAATTCCTCAATGTAATCATATTCACGCCACATGGGAATATTTTAATTCGGCTGAACAAAAAGTGCTTTGCTAAACATTTACTTTGCCCTCCCAGTGTTAAGCTCAGTTGGTGCTCTTTATGTCCCTCATCGCCTCTGGGCTGGTTTCACTGGAGATGTGTGCATTTATAAATGCTGCTCCCAGTTGGACCGCATCTAATGTTGGTGCAAATAATATTATTACCAGTCTGACATGATAGAGCGCGAGGCAGTTTGTGTTGATGACACTTGGTGCACCTTTTTATTATTACTATTACAAAAAATTTAGCCATAACAAGACGACACATATTTTCCTTTTTTTTTTTTTTTTTTTTTTTTTTATAAATTTGGGCGATCGGTACAGACACTAAAATGCAGATACATAAACATATATTTGTGTCTTAAATTTTTTGTTCTTAAAATTTTCATTGTACACTGCTCAACAATCAGGGCTGAATGTAGAAGCTGCATAAATATTTGAATATATTTAAAACTCAAGACATATAGCTACTTCATATAGCCTAGGCCTAATATCTAAATGTAATTTTAATAATTTCTAACTAAACTGAATATGCATTAACGAATGCTCGGTCGAGCATTAAGATAAAAAATAAAAATAAAATAAATATGGTTAGGAATAATTTCTAAATAAAATTTCATTTAAAAGGTCAGAATTTGATTGAATATTACTAAATCATCCCGATTTACACCCGCCAAAGTAATTTCTTTGTAAGTAAGATCCTCAGAAATGCACATAATGCAACGTTTGTTAAAATCATTTTGAGGTTTCCATTTTATTAGACTAGACTTTAAAAAAAGACCTAAAGTAAAAAGAATAGGCCTACCTTACTAATAATAGACTAAACAAAAAAAATTTTTGATTTAAACCTCAGTGAAAAGCAATTAGATTTAAGCGTGATACTTTTTCAGTGTTCTGTTTTAACAGATGAAAGCAGATTTTCACAGGTTCATATGAATTTTGAAAGTGGTTACTCACCTCTCTGGGAAGTTTTCTCTCTCTCTCTCTCCTAACAACAGCTTTGTAGCAGACAAATAATTTGTCCCAGTCTGTAGTTTTATATCCTGTTGTAAGCCCAAAATATCCGAGACTGTTTACAGCTGCTGTGTTCTGAAGAATGTTTGATGATGGTCCTCAAAAAATATCATATCCTCCCCGGGTCAGAGCGCCAGTAGGCCCCGCCCACCGTCCAATGAGGAACGCGATGAGATCACAGAAGAACCTCAGTGGTCAGTTTCAGTGTCAATCAAGTTGTTTTCCGTCACCTTCAGTTCCAGCAGTTCATGGGTTCATGCTGACCTGTGCAACGGGATTCTTTTCTGCCTGTCTTTATACGACTAAATCTGTAAAAAAATAAATAAAATAAATAAATAAATAATAATAATAATAATTGGACAGAAATAATTAGACAGTAACATTTTCTGTTATCATAAATAATAATCTAAACGTTTTAAAAAGCTAAAGATTTTTAAACGTCTGATGCTTAATTGCATGTTATGCTTTTAGGACTTTCTCATGAATGAATATGATTTATTATTTTTACACCATTAGCAAACTGCAAAAATAGTCAGATTAGGAATTAAACTATAGAATAGGCAGAATCTCTCCCGGACTGGAGGATTTACAGAGACACGCCTTTAAAACAGTCTCAAAGTGACGGATGGTAAGAAGATTAAACCAATAATGCCCTTCTCTTCTTTAAAAAAAAAAAAAAAAAAAAAAAAACTGGAAATAAGAAGTGGCCTTTAAATGTAAAGCTTGCATAATTTGTTGATATGCAGTGTGATATTTTCAGTCATGGCAAATACATTAAAGCCTTTATTGATGGGACACGGGAGAGAGAAAAAAATATTTTATAATAAAATAAAATAATTTTATTTTTTCATGTATTATGTATAAAAAAAAATCGTATTGCATTTTTTATAAAAAAAAAAATCAGCTAATGAATGCATAAATAAATAAATTAAAAATTGATCGTCTTCCTCGACTCAAAATCATCAACTTATATCCATTAATACTACGTAGCGTCATGTACACTGTAAAAAACAATCTGTTGAGTCAACTTTAAAAGAAAAACAACAACAAACCCGTTTACCTCGCTCCCTTTATTTTTTTCGGTGTCATGTAGTTTTTTTAAGATGCGTTTTTGAGTTGAAAAAGTTTAACTTAGCTGAGGGCCAATAATAATGCATTAAGTTTGATATGACAATTTATAATAGCCACCTGGTGAGTCGTCTTTCTTCTATTTAGGGAATATTGCCAAAATCGAATTTTATTAGTAACTGAAGCGATAAAGTGAACGAATTTCCTCTCCAAATGGATTTCAGTGTGAACATTTACAAACATCACTAATTAAAGTTCCTTTTAAATACATTTTCAGGATATGCATATTCCAGCATTTAAAAAGGTTTAAAGCAGAGAGAGTTTAATGCTGAAGCTGAGTCCCTATGTTTTAGGATGTTTTGCTCTGACCACCATTTCTAATCACTTTTGCTTTTCTGGCCCACACCCGTTAACATATTCAGTCTTCAGTGGCATCAATCTCTGTATTTCACTCCGAACAGGCTTCATCACAGAAAGCCTCTTTAGATGATTTTGTGTCTTTCCTCTTGGAGATGATGCTCTCGCATGGCAGATCTTCAGAACAAAACTTTATCCTCTCTTAAAGCTCAACCGACCAGCCAAGATGTGCCAGCTTACTCAATGAGCTGTAAAACCAACTTTAAACCAATGAGCCAAATGCAATACCCTGGGTTTTAGTCAGCCTTCTTGAATTTCATATTTATGATATGGATGCATTCAAGACTTCATGGTCTGAATTCGATCAAGTCTATCTCTGAGAGACGTACTAGACAAGGAACACTTGCAAAATGATCTCTTATTGTGTTTTGAATGTAAACACCCTACTTTACCATTCATAGTGGGCTGAACCTCTCTATTTCTGGACAAGGGTATTGTAGTATGTGCTGATAGGGAATATTAATCATTTTGATGAATGGTTTTAAGCTGCCTGCTGCCTGGGGACTCTTGTGACAAGAATAGCAAAACAACCTGCCAGAAACAATCTGTTAAAAGTGTTATTATTAAGATATTTAGTTCAAATGTTTTCTTTGAGCTTCTGCTGAACCTGATTAAAAGTGGCCAAAATAACACTGCCAACACAGTCCTTCCTCAGTAATACTGAACAGCACTGAGATTTTTTTCTGCTTTAACATAAATGCACATGGTCAGCACTTAGGGTTGAAATATTTTTTGGGGATGGTTAACACAGCATGATGTTACTGCTGAAACAGGGATTGTCTAGCTATGTTTTTCCTCGTCTGAAAAAGGCCTGGCGAGGACTTTTTAGTGACAGAATCTAGTTTTTATTAATTTTAAACGACACTGTTTATCTGTAAAATCCATGGGATGACTTAATAAACACAGTTTGTTTTCTTTGTTGGAGTATTTCCTAAAAGCAGGATGTTTGAGTGGGACATATCAAAGTAATAATTGCTTTTTAATAAATATTACGTTTTAGTTTATGACACAGCCTTATGGTGATTATTATTTTCTAGTCGGTGGCATGTTACAAATGTCTCAATTTTGTTTTCTTGTTTTCTTTTGTAAAAGTGAATTTTGTCAACTTAGGTGTGCATTTATTAATGACGTCAAAGAAATTAAAAGCCTAAAAGTGTCATACCAATCAAAAGTTTTCACATTGGTTTTCTAGATAAAACTCATTCTTTGGATTCTTTACTGAAATTAGGATTTTGAAGAGTTGTAACTTTGGGACCACAAAATCTGATCTGCCATCCCTATGAGCATTTGGACACCAGAGCTCTCATCAGTTGGTTTTCCCAACTTCCCATCCTAAAACCATTGACATATTGAAACTGGCAGCTGAGTTTCTTCCCTCCAGCCTGCATCCGGACACAACAACACCTTTTGTGTTGATCTAATCCTGGGGCTCCACCGTCTTCACAACTCTGGAGGATAAAAGCACCATCAAACCAGTACTTTAGGGAGGAAAATCTTCCCTAATCCTAGCTTTACCTAAACAAAGGAGGGAAAAAAACAAGAGGGTGGAGAGAAATTGTGCAGAAACAGGGCAAGACCTGGACCAAATATCCATACAAACCATTTTCCTGGAGAAACTAAACATTTCTGACAGGCTTTCAGGGCCACTATAGTGACACAAAGTACCAAGTCACAGAGAACGCTCGACACATTAGATATTTGACTAGTTAAATGATAAAGCTTTGAAACTTTCATAGGATTCGATGTTAAGAAACATGTTTTTTACTTATTTACCCTTCTGATGCCACAAAAGCTTTTTTTTTTTATAAATAGGTTGCAGGTTGTTTTTGAGCAAGCAAGCAATAATGCAATTATCCATTTAACCTTGCATAAGACTTAAAAAAAAAACTTTTGAAAGAGCAGAAACATTGTAGCTGAAGACAAAGGATTTTGGGGCCAACCCAAATCTGCAGGATTCAAATTCATTATGTCACTTGGTAGAAGCTAATCAAATTAGGTAGATGCATGTAAATGTAACATACCATCTGACATTTAGGTCACAGGTTGGTGCATCGCTGCTTAATGTCCAATTTAAAATCTGGCTCCTGAAGCAAAAGCCCAGTGCTAAATAATCTGCTCCATTTGAGTGCTAATAGTCGGTCTGGTTTGGACCATGGGTTCGGCACCTGTTGCATTCCAGTGACTGATTTCTGCAACTGGTATAAATCTTAAATACGATTTCCTCCTAAATCTCACCCTCAGTGGCCACTTTATGAATCTAACGTTGAAGGCTTCCATTTCTCCCTCGCACTAAACGTTCCACGAGAGAGCCGTTGTGCTCCTGATTCTTTCCTTCAGAAGGATATTGAGGTAAAGAATGAGCTGATGGAGTCAGACTCAAGCCACGCAATGACTCTCTGGGGTCTAAACACAGCCGCATACACACCAACGCCTCGAGCAAACTGCTTACTGACCTCTTAGTTTTCGGTATCCTTGTACGCATTTTAAGACAGACTTGTCAGATGAGTACAAACCCTTTTCAGTGCACTAGATAGTCAGGAGCTAATCCAACACTTGATGGGATTGTTAAACAATTTTCCCATATTTCAGTAGCACTTCCTTAAAAAAACAGATGAGAATAGGTAATTTTTATGCCTCATTATTACCAAAATGTTCTTTAGTTTTGAAGCATCATTCTGTTATAGAACCATAAGAAAAATAATAAGTTGAAGTTTCATAGCACTTTTGATGAACTACGTGTGTGTGTTTGTGTGTGTGTGTATGTGTGTGTGTGTGTGTGTGTGTTTGTGTATGTGTGTGTGTGTGTGTATGTGTGTGTGTGTGTGTGTATGTGTGTGTGTGTGTAGGTGTGTGTGTGTGTGTGTGTGTGTGTGTGTGTGACTGTAGCGGCTTCGGTTGAGTCAAGGCTGTCAAGCCGCTGGCCGAGTGTGTCTAACTCCTTCACAGATGCAAACACTGAATGAACTCTCCAGCCTGTCTCTCATTTAGCTGACAGAGCTCTTATTGAGCTCAACTAACCATGTAACGAGTGAGAGCAACCTGTTAGACAGGAGGCCGCTGGAGAACACACACACACACACACACACACACACACGACTCAGACGCTTGCCTAAACACAGATAATCCCTGTTGCTCACTGTAGCAGCGGGGTGCTAGTGAACAGAGCAGTGATGGATGTGTTTGTCTACTTATCTTCCCCTAATGATCCATTGATTTTCAGCCCCTGAGCAGCTACACAGTCCGGCTTTTGACCGATACGGTGGTAGTGAAACCCTGCTGAGGTCAGTCCAAATTATTTCCACATGTAATACTTCCATGCACTGTTATTTTTTGTGTAACCAAAAGTTTCAAAATCATTTTTAATGGAAGCTGTTGTTTGATACAAGAACAGCATGAAAGTTCAGCACTCTGCATAATGGCATTCATTATTTTCTAGGAGCACTTAGAAAATATCACTTAGTTATATCTGTGCCTTTTTGCAAGAATGACAGTCTTGATATACATTATCTAAAACTTTTTTGAAAATCATTTTGTAAATATTTTTAGTAGTTATTATGCAAAGCATTTTTTAAATTGTACTTTAACAAATGCAAATTTTTAACATACATTTAAAACACATCATAGGACTGCTTAAAGACCTTATTAAATTAATTAATGACCCAAGTTTTTTTTTCTTATGTTGAAATATTTCCTGCAGGACATATTAAAGGATTTTGCCTTTAAATAAAAACATACATTAATGCATAAATTAATAATAATGATAATAACCCATAGTCTTATCAATAGTTACCGGGATAAGAAAGATTTTAATGTTTTTATATCTGCTAGACTTAGAAAAAAAAATAGCCTATATTTATATTTATTTTATATTTACTCATAATATAAATAAAAGTGACTATAAAACTAACAATGTGGACTTAAAACTGCAAAAGTAAAATGTAAGTAAACTAAATTCGATGTTTGCATGTAAATCAACAATCAGATTATAGATGTTAAATTTCGTCTATGTTTTTTTGCAGTATCTGTTCACATTTCAAACTGAAATCACAAAATGTTTTACTTGACAATTCTTGACCTTAAATGTCATTAATTATTTTTTATAATTTGCATTTACATGTCCGTACAGTAGTCAAGTGTTCACAATAACACTGATGCAACACTGGATTAAAAAGAGAGAGACAGTATAGCAAGACCAGTACATTTGTGTTGAAATATATATGTTTCCCATTTGAAAAAAGCCACATCTTTTTAAATAAGGCCGGGAATAATCTGTACCCACTGTGCTGTGAGATCCTGGAGGGATTTGCAGAAACATTCGCCCGTGACACAGATCTACATAATCATTTTAACTTTCTCCCCATTCCTTCCCATGATTCTCCTGCTGTCACTTTAGATTCTGTTAAAACTGATTTGGGTTTCTTAATCTGGCGGTATTTCTTACACTTTTAAAATCTCTAATATTATAAGGAGATTATTTCATTTATTATTGATAGAGTGCATTTCCAGGAGTGCCACTTCAGAGTTCCTGAACTGAAGATGCATTTAATAGCCAATACATGCAGAATAGAGAAGGGAAATAGAGAGAGAGAGAGAGAAGGGAAGAAAGAGGGCTGCAATAAGGATGCCAGCCAAGAGCTTGACTCCCATGCTGTGCAGATCTGCTCAAACCGAACCAAATTAAACAGACACATGCTGTGGATATAGAAAAGAATCATACCCTTTAAAATGAAACCTGAAATGAAGATGGACATAGTTTTTGTTTTATCCATCTGTACTTACTCAGTGCAGCTTATTATATCCAAGTGAAAGATATAATACCAACATGTCATAAAAAATATCAAATAAAAGAGAATCACTGAGCCTCCTTCTAAAAATGACTTTTAAACTCAATAAGGTGTAGCTGATCACCTTCTCAGTGGCACACAAAGCCATTTGACATGCACCTTGGCAGATGAGACTAACATTTTGTTATTTGGCCTCAACACCAAACGATATATCTGGCAGAAATCCAACACAACTCAGCATCCAAATAACAGCATTTGTGCAGTAAAGCATGGAGATGGTGAAGTCCTGTTATGAGGGTGTTTCTCTGCAGCAGCTAATGGAGATACTGATAAAGGTGATTCTTTTCTATACCCACTGTAGTTACAATCATTTACATTCATGTACTTAAACTTCATTTACTTGTAATCCGTTAAACATCCAAAAACATCTGCTAACTGATTAAAAGTATACATAAATGCACTATAGATGATTGGTTTGCTCCAATGTTTTATGATGCTTCATAAATGGGTATAGTGCAATTGATTCTGTTGATAAACATTTTCTCTGTATTTTCTCAATAGTTCATCAGATACTGTGCAGCAGAAATAACCGAGGACACCTCGCTCTCGGTCTTCATTACCCAGTGAGAAGAGGAGGCTGGAGCACATTTCCAGAATATGGGATTCTCACCTTGCTGATCATTTATGAGGGAAATGAGTTTTGACAGTGACAACCCCCGTCTCAACGGGGCCAGGGCCAAATGGGATCATAATCCTCTTAGTGCCCATCCTTATTAAACACCTCTATAAATGACATGAAAGGCTCCGGCTGGGGGGAAAAATACTATTATTCCCCCAAAACAGAATCCTGGAATTCTTTTTTTTTTTTTTTCTTCTTCTTCTTTTTTTTTTTTTTATTAATAAAGAAATATTATTTATTAGAAATAATACTAATAATTCTAAGCATTACAGTAATATATGAAAAAAAAATTTTTTTGGTAGTTTTTGCTATTTTTGGACCAAAATGTATTGAGACTGAGAGCTCTTGTATTGTATTGTATTGAGACTAAATCTAAAATATCTTAAACTGTGTTCCGAAGATAAACGGAGGTCTCACGGGTGTGGAAAGACAGAGTTATTAATGACGTAATTTTTTATTTTTCAATGAACTAACCCTTTAATTGTTTTATTTTAAAATTCATTACCCTTATGAAACAAAAATATATTGCAGTATATTGAAAAATATCACGTAATATATTAGGCATATATTCTTATATATATTTATTTTTTCCAATATATTGCAATATATTGAAAGCGGCAATCATTTGTATATTTTGCAATATATTATATAATATATGTATCATCAATATATTATTAAATGTATTCAAATATATAAAATATTAGAAAATAAAAAGGGAAAATAATATATTACAATATATCACAATATATTTTAAGAAATATATTGGTAAATATATTTTCCTTCCATAAGGGTATATACTTCCTGTCTGTCTTAAGCTAGTGTGAGGACTGTATTATCAGGGTCCTGTCAGAATGTCACACTGTTATTGAAAATACCTGCAGATAGAATTCACTTTGACCTGCTCTGGCATCACCTAAACACACTCTTTTTCGCACAGACACGACAGAAGCATGGTCACTTGAATCTTCAGCCGAGAAATGTCTGATCTGAGCCATATGCTCAGAGGGACCACAGAGTGTTTTAACTGAAGAACTGACACGTCTGAAATTACTTAGATGGCTGTAAAGGGTAAAGTACACAAGAGTCTGTGATTTCTGAAGAGGGTTGATCTGTGTGTGTGTGTGTGGTTGTTTTGTGAATGCTGACAGGAATCTTAAAGAGAAGGTCAGAAGGCCAGTCCAGGAGATTGTGAGATGAAAAGTTATGTCACTTGTCTCTCCGCACAGGAATCTCTGGATCTGTAATCTCTCACACCTTCTTCCCACAAAACCAACTGAAATTTTCACACCATTCTGTCAGAGTTAATATCTACCGTGACCTCTTGTACAGAGATCGAGAGAGCCATGGACTGTCTATTTCTCAGCACACTGTACGCATGTCTCAAACACACTAGTGTTGTCAACTCATGTTTTTAGGCTGTTTTGCTATCTTTCTAATTTAACTGATGCCCCTCAAGCTCTTTTTTGTAGGGATAACAGTCCTTGACACTTAAAACTACTTCAACCAAATTAGAAACTCATGTTAAGTGAAATTGATGCATCTTAATTCACATACTTCAGCATATATATAGTGCACTGGAAAAGTACATTCTTTTGAGTATGTAGTAGGTAGTATGCGATTCAGTTCAATTCAATTCAAGTTTATTTGTATAGCGCTTTTTACAAAACAAATCGTTACAAAGCAACTTTACAGAAAATTATGTTTCTACAATATTTAGTAGTAGCTAGTAGTTTGTGCACATTTGACAGGATTTTAGAAAAAATAAAAATAATAATAATAATAATAATACAAGACGTAGTCAGCTAGACGATGAACTATCAATATTATTAATTAAGTTATTATATGATTCAGTCACACATTTAGCAATAATTGTTAGTTCTGTTTGTTGATTCAGGGTTAGCATCATCTGAGGTCCTCTGAGGGTCAGCATCATCTCTTCTCAGGTGTTCTGGATCCAGACTGGAGTTTGTGTACTGTATGCGAGACATACAGTACAATGTGACACCATAAACTTTTACAATAACAATTATAAGTCATCTTGACAGTGTTTGCAACACTTTTTACCAGTGATGTAGCATACTGAAATGTAATATTCAATATTCAAACAAACAAACAAATAAATAAATGAATAGGTGGTTGTTTATAAAAACAAATGAGGGAGCTGAATAGATGCCCGGCCTGTAGGAGGCGCTGCAGTGGCCAGGGGGAGGGGTTTACCCTAAGTATAGAGCGCTTAACTCCCTTGAGTGTGATCACAGGGGCGACGCTGTCTCGTGAGGACAGAGATACTCAGCACGGGACTCCGCCTCCTTCTTTTCAGAGTCTGCGAGGAGCTTTGTGATAGCGTTTAAAAAGAAGATTGGGTTTTCTCCCAAGAGCAAAGCTCCTTAAGGGGTATCAGTGTGCCTCAGTCTCTGGTCACTAACAGTGAGAGGAGGAGGGGAACCAGACTGCATTCATAACATGCACCCATGCAAAGCTGACGAGGGTCATCCTGTACACTCTGAAAGATAGCCGTGATGTGATTATCGAGTCACCCCTTCACATGGCTTCATAAAAATATCATAAGAGAGATATTTTTACACGGGCCACGTTTGTGGCATGAATATATAATGTGATTTTTCTGTTGCATATAGCTTTTGCTTATTTAATCCTAATTACTGTGTGATTGAAAACGCCATGAGCGGCCAAGTCGCAATGAGGCGAGAGAACTGCATGAAGCCAAACTGTCTGTCTATGACTTTGTGACATAACAGCAAGCTCTGAAATTAATCAGGTGTCTTAAAAATAAAGTATTTTTTATTGGCATCAATGGCTCCTTGAAGAACCTTTAATATCCGTGGATCCTTTTCATTCCACAAAAAGTTCTTTACAGTGGAAAAAGGTTCTTTAGATGATTAAAATAATCTTCACACAGGAAAAAAATTTCACTGAATGAACCAAAAAATTAAAATAAAATAAACAAATAACCCTGTAGTCAACTAGCATTTGATTAATTTCACATTACACTATTCCAGTGAATGGTTTAGTACTCTTATTGTAGTTATCAAATATTGGATGTGAGATATCAGAGGTGAGCGTTGTTCAATGTGTAGCTAACATAAAGTGTTTATGATAACAAATTATAAATCAAATTAGGTACAAAAATGCTACAATATAGAGCTGTGTAATCCAGCAACTAATGAGTAGCTGTCTGAATTTACAGACATATTGTGGAGGAAGTATGTTACACTGAAGAAAAAAAAAAAAAAAAAAAGAGAAAAAGCCTGGATTTTCTTTAAAACTATTTTGAATTAGATTTGTATAATACATTTCTCAAATAATTACAAAGAAATGGGAAGTAACATTTAATTAAATATTTTGAATGAAAAATTTTGAAGGTGAAAAAATATTTTAGTAGTATTTTCTTGTTAAACATGCTGCAAAAATCTTCAAACCTCAAATTGTTTTTTTACAGTATGATATGCTATGTTTGAAATTTATAGCAACTACAGATCTTACTTTTGTTGGCAAATTTATATATATATAATTTTTTTTTCTCTATATAGAATATCCAGATAATCTACTTGATCTGCTAAAATGTACAGTATACAGCCAGGGCTGTATCCCACAATGCAGTGTGCTTGACTCGACCGTCATTTACACTGGAGAGAGAACAGTGAAGCAAAATAAATTCCTTGCACATTCCATTCGCTGATTGAAAGCAGTGATGACAGTGCTGAATGAAAATATGGAGCTAAAAAAATCGAATGATTTATTGAGCTTTGTAGCGGGGGCTGAATAAGCTTTATCTGGTCCATTCAAATTCACAACAGTTCCCAGGAGGCTGGATAACTGCTCACGCTTCAGGACTGTCAAGGCCTGCCAATGGCCATAATGGCTCCTAATTCCACATTAATGCAGTCTAAATGAAGTGTCAGAGGAAGATTGATCTGTGGAAGTCACATCAGCTGACCGAACAGCTTCAGTGAGGGAATGAGGACACACCTGCTTAATGTGTGTGTTACACAGCTGACTGCAGAAGACACAGGGATGTCGTGAATATTAAAGTGATGGGGTTGTGGGAAAACTAGACTGGGCCTGTTAGTTTGTTAACAAGGATTGCTTTGATTTGACAATGGTTCTCACTCAGTGGGCAACAGACCAAAACTGTTACCCTGGACAACAGGGAAAAACAATGCAAATAATAAAATAAAAACTGATCAACGATTTAAAAAAATAAAATGCAACCTTTAAAAAATGTCTTAATTTGGAATAACATGCTATTATCTTTATATACATTTTAGATGATATCTAATATATATAATTAATGTCTAGTTAATTTCTCCTCTCAGAAAGTAAATTTTCCTTTATAAATATAATCTGATTTACATTAATCTCTGACCTCTGTTATATCCCTTATGAAACAAAAATATATTGCAGTATATTGGAAAATATCATGTAATATAATAGGCATATATTCTTATATATGTTTATTGTTTCCAATATATTGCAATATATTGAAAGCGGCAATCATTTGTATATTTTTCAATATATTATATAATATATGTATCATCAATATATTATAAAATGTATTCAATTATATAAAATATTAGAAAATAAAAAGGGAAAATAATATATTACAATACATCACAATATATTTTAAGAAATATATTGGTAAATATATTTTCCTTTCGTAAGGGATAATAGCACAGTGCACAGCTCTCTCTCTCTCTCTCTCTCTCTCTCTTATTTTAGATGATCCTCATTGGACTGAAGCTGTGTTGGGATGTGGATGTTGGGAAAAGCATGTGTGATCTGCTCGAGTGTCCCTGACTAAGGCTTCAGCTACTACAGTTTGATTAAGTGTAAAGCAGCTAGGGTTTTAAGGACATGCAGGCAGGTTAATGAAACTCTGCAGGACAGCTGCTTCTCCTGGTTTACACCATGCAGGTGACAGAATAAGGTTTAGTATCTGTAGTCAAAGCCTTCACCTCAGTCTACCTGCTGACTGCTGGGCCACCAAACCCCTGCATCAGACTGCAACTCTCTCGGTACAGTTTATATTAATATCAGTGCTAAATTACTAAAGGTTTTATAGCTCTTTTAAACTGTTTGATCACATTCTAGGGTTACTATTATGTATAAAAAAATCAAAATGCTACTTTTTTGTAAAATATATATATTTTTTTATTAATGCTTAGAATATTACAACATCATTATTGTAAATTTTTTGTAACATTTGTTTTTTTTAATCTAGTGTAATATTTTGTCACTGAAACCTTTTGTTGTCATTTTCACTAGCAACTGCGAGAGTCTGCGAAGGTGCGGGGTGGCGTAGGGGTCGTGCTGGGGGGTTGCGAGTTGTTTGTTATGTCCTTAAGAAAAAGAGCTTATGGGTTCAGTAGAAGAAACGTCGGGCGCTAGTGTGAAGATTTAGGACTTTCTGTGAGGCTTGGCCTCCTCTAAGCTCTGTGTGCTTGAGCCGTTTGTGGGGTCCTGCTTGTACTAAACCCAGATTAATATTCCTTTATATCCAGCAGCCCAGAAACACATTTACACACTCAAAGAGGAATCAGTCCCCCCTGCAAACACACACACACAAACACACACACATGCATAGAGGCACACAGACATCTCCTTTTGGCCATAATCGCCTCCAGTCTCTAATCCATAGCTGCTCATCTTTCCTGTTATCTGTCCCCAGTAAGCACCTTTCTCGTGGGTTATTTCCATAAGGAGAGCAGAAGGAACAACGCTGCCGTGTTTGCTGTGTTTCACTCAGTGTTCTTCACCCCATGCACCATTTTTATTGATGAAAATTTCAGTCACATTTAACCTCATGATTGGTATCCAACTACTGTACACAAGTTGCACAACCTAGATTTCAAGATTTAAAAGTTAAAAGTTATATATCTAATAGTATCTAATGGTAGAAACATCTTCTGTTTTAACATTTCACCTGAAATGTTCGTAAAATATATTTGAATGTAATGTACAAATAAAAAATGTCGCCAACTTCATGAAGTGGATCATTGGAAGCTTTTTAAAAGTTCACATGTATGATGAGCACTTGTTGGCTGCCTCAATGCATTTATCACAAATAATATTAAGAATACAAAGAATACAAAAATATATTAAATAATTAATTGAGTAATATATTATTAAGCCTTATTCTCAGCAAGGCTGTATTTTATCAACAACAAAAAAAACAGTAATATTGTGAAATATTAGTACAATTCAAAATATTTATTTTCTGTTGTAATATTTTGTAAAATGTAATGTATTTCTGTGATCGAAGCTGAATTTTCTGCATCATTCCTCCTGTCTTCAGTGTCACATGATCTTCAGAAATCATGAAAATATGTTGATTTGATGCTCAATACATTTTTTTGATTATTATCAATGTTGAAAACAGTTGTGCTGCACATGATTTCCGTGAAAACCGTGATACTTTTTTCCCCTGGAAATATCAAAAGAACAGTATTTCAAACAAAAATCTTTTTTTATCATCATTTCTAACATCACCACTGTCATTTTTGATAAATGTAATGCATCCTCACTGAAAAAAAAAAACGATCAATTTCTTTCAAGAACGATAAAATATGGAGAGTTTAGCATGTCACAATTCATGTCAGTTTTCCAGTTGCTGTATCACTTTGTTTTCTAGTCTTTAAACATGAAGCATGATACAGCTAATGATACTCTCAGGTAAAACCCCAGCAGTGTCTCCTGAAGCAGTTTACAGCTGATCTCCCGTCTGCTCAGCCTAAAAGCCTCTTTTCTTTCCCGCTTTGTCTTCCCTTTTTCTTTCTCACCTACTTTTCTCTTCTCCAAAGTCACAGTGATAAAAAAGAAAAGTGAGAAGAAAGAAGATGAGTTTTAGAACACTAAAGAACCGCTCTAAACCAATTACCTAAGTGTCTTTTATCTGCTGTGTGCTTTTGTGTCTTGATCAGCTTTGAAACTCTTGAAATCACTCTCTGAGATAACAAACTAACATATGAGTGGAGCATGAGGAGGAAAAGCGTTTTGGCATGGGGAAATAAACTGGCACTGGTTTGAGATTTCATCTGTAGGGAAAATGCATACATGAAATCATGTTCACTCTTTCTTTTGTAGGTGAAAAGCTTGTGAGAATAATTGTGAGGAGATTGGGGCTAGATGTCACAGTTTTAACTCCACTAAACCTTCTCTTGTTTAAAAGTAATTTTTTTTGTACAGTCTCAAAAAAATAAATGTATAAAGCTGCTACTGGGGCAGTATCCTTTCAATAGGTGCACATTTGTACCTTATCCACCCCTGAAGGGTGATTGTTGGAACTTGGCCTGGTGCGCTCATGTAATAACCTTAAAGGTACATACAGTATTAATACCTAAAGTGCACATATAGTACATATTTGTACCTTTAGAAAAGAAAGTGTAGCTAAAAGTGTTGTTTACACTATTGCTCAGTTCAAAAAAAAAAAAAAAAAAAAAAAATACAAGCATGTGGATTTGGAACGACATGAGGGTGAGTAAATAATATGATTTTCATTATATGACCTTTATAATTAATATGTATTTGTTTGATAGTTGCAATGAAAATGGCATGTCTTCCAGTAGCTCTCTTTCTCTGCCTTTCCCAGTGGATATTGTCATTAATAACAGCTTCATTCTTCCACCACATGTGTGGTTCATCAGCTCCATCGTTGGCTCTCCTGGAGCAAGCCGTCCTTTCTAAGATGTCACATGATTACCTATTTAGTGCTCAAACAAATGGAGAAACCTGGCAAGTGACATCAAATCAACTCTGTCACAGGTGATTGAGTCTAATCATCAAGTCAGGGCGAACACCGCTGCCTGTCAGGAGAGAGAAAACACAAGATTGCAAACGGTGAGGGTTTGCCATCAGAGATCGTAATGGACTCCTAATATTACAGAAACACTTTTTAAAATTTTTTTTACGAATATATTCACCTGATCTCTAGTGTATTTCTGTCTTTTGCACGCTTGTGGGTCATTATGTTTCAACCCTGGCAAAACTGGTTCTGTTTAGAGTACAGATTGTGCAGATTGATATATTATGTTACTAAATGAAAATCTGAACAATAAATCTGTCTTGGTCTTGATTAATTTATTGAATGAAGGAAGCATTGGTGTAACAAACAACATAAAGTAGCTATTTTAAGACAATAATCAGAAGAACCTACAAATCTGAAATTATCTTATATTAAATATATAAAAACTTTTATTTTATAGCGGTGCCTGTCCACTCAAGTAATTCTGGGTGAACAGAGATACAGACAGTGGTGAAATGTTAAACTGAAAGAAGTTAGACATCAATATAAAGATGAACCAAACAAGTCTCAAAACCTAAATTTTCACTGTTGCTGCATGAAATTAATTCTGATTGACAAATAAATAGCAGGAAAATTCCAATAATTGTGATGCATATGTGTCTTTTTCAGAATTATGCTTTAACCATCATTCTGAAAATGATGTGCATATAAATGTAGCTCTAATGTATAGTCCAAGACGATGAAGATAATGAAACATTTAATAACTCAGAAGGTAATCCACATGCGAAACAATGTGCAAAGCACAAGCAACTCCCGACAACAGAAAAGTGAAATAGAGCCACATAAATACAAAGCAAATAAGGGAACTAATGAATAATACTTGTAATGATTCATAAACATCCATGACACCAAATGAGCAGCAGGAAACTGAAACCACGGACCCAGGAATAACAGAATACCAACTAAGGTCCATGAAAACTAACTAACTAAAGAGAAACGAGACATTAGCATTGTTCGCATTTACCTGCGTGTTTTAATATTAAACTGGTGGTTTGGTTTTGTTCATATAAACACTTTTTATTTTTGTAAATCATTTGAACACAATTTTTTGAAAACATTGCTTACAAAATAAAATGAGTGATCTTATTTTTTTTATCCAAATGTTGATAGCACACGTCCAGTCAACCTTCCAAGCAGACTTGTATGTAAACGGGCTGTGAGCACTGGAACGCTCATCTGATGGAGGCAAGGGCCGTACAACATTATCAGCGAGATAATATTGTCAGTGGCTGATGTAAATAGCAGGGCAACATAGTCAACAGACATGGCTGAGTGGCTGCAGTGTATCGGGGCTGTGACACTGACAAATGGAATATTTTTCGAGGGCTTAATCGTAGGAAATGGGGTTCTGTCTGATGGTGACATGCCCACTCTGCTCCAATGGCTGCAAAAAAGAAAACTGATTGTCTGGGACGCTAACTCTATCTCACCTTCTTCAACCTTGCACCCTCCTCGCTTCCCAAACACACACAGATACACGATTGGTTTTTCCCTCGCCGTCAACAGAAAGAGGCCTGAAATGGAAAGACACATTCATCTGTTTCATTAAAAAGGGAAATCAAGATATTGCATGCTCTTTTTCATATTCATACCATCCAAGAAGAAAATTATATTACTCAGGAATCACATTTGTGATTGTGGTGACAAAAATGACTATGGAAATATCACATTTCAATGTGTTTAAGTCAAACACACTTTACTGTCATGATGGCGCCTCAACATGAATATTTTGCGTCCTTATGCCGATTATAGAGGAAACAAATGTCATGGACCCAAACTGCTTGTGTTTGCTTTATAAACAGGCAAATATAAGGTATCTTTATGTATTAAATTATGTATATTAATCTATGACAATTCACAAACTCTTAGTTCAGTATTTCAGCAAAAAATGTTTCAATGTTTAAGTAATTGTTTGATCAAGGTATGCAGTTTCATAGCTGTGGCTTCAATTTATTTTATTGTTTATTTTTTTATATTTAGGAGCACAACTCAGAGCTTTGTTTGCAGAGCAACTTTCACCATACCACAAAAAAGACTAAATATTTTATTGATCAAATGAAGTAAAATGATTAATCGGTAGTCTATATATTTACCCAGTGCTACTATATTCCTGCATGAACCCAGTAAAATATTTTGCCTAGACTAATGAGAATAGTCTTTCACACTGAGTGAAATGCTGTACTCTTGATGCATTTCGCCAACTTTGTTAATAAATCTAAGTAATGGCTAACAATCACTTTTGTGCTTTATTCTTCAGAGTACAGTAACCACGAGCTGGAAATGAATGCTATTCACTGCCATGATGTCTGTGATTAGAAAAGTTTGGATTCTATGCTCTTATAGTTTCCTGTAATGATTTCGATGATAGCTTGTGGCCTTGAGGGGAGAATGTCAGTGTCTGGGGCCGAAATAAACCTCTCAGATTGAGAAACAGGAGCTATGCTTTATTAGGCGGCTAAGAGCAGGACGTGCAGGTGGAGAGACGTCCCCTCAGCAGCGCTTCGTCACTGTTGTTACCCGCTGAGAAAGAGCAAGACTGTCCCGCGTCAGGCATAATTCATTTCCAAGTACGTCTGACCAGCTCTCTAGATCAATGATAATTACCGGCGTGACATGAGTACAATTATTACTGTACAACATCAGAGGTTGCAGGGGGATGCTGGGAGCTCAATACAGCTGGAGTAATGGCTCTCGCAGGACCCACATGAGTCTTGTTCATTAAGAAAGCCATTTTACACTCTTATGTGACAGCTTACAGCAGGATATAAGCCTTAACACTTGTTGCCCATGGAAAGCGTGGCCTGTTTCACCTCTGCCTCTGTTCTCTTTAGGGGTCACATCTGAAGGAGTAACATTTTATGCTTGATTTTTGGATAAAATATTACTTCGATGACACATTAAATTACTGTCCCCAGTCACTGTACAGTATATCTTAAAATATTACATATTAACACATATGTGTGTGTGTTTTTGTGTGTGTGTGTGTGTGTGTGTGTGTGTGTGTCTAAGATTTCAATAAAAGCTAAAAAAAAATTCTAAGAAAATAAATTAATACCTTTATTCACAAGGATGCATTAAACTGATCAAAAGTGGCAGTTAAGGTTATTTATGATGTTACAAACATTTCTGTTTCAAATCAGCATATTAGGATGATTTCTGAAGATCATGTTACACTGAAGACTGGAGGAATGATTTGTGTCACAGGAATTAATTACATTTATTACAAAATATATTCAAATAAAAAATGGGTATTTTATATTGTAATAATACTTCAATATTTAATATTAATTTGTAATAATATCGGCCCATTTCTCTTGGTAATTCTGAAGAAGTTGGTGTTAGTTAGAGCAATATGATGGCAGCACAAAAAAAGAAAGAGAGTTGAAAATGGTAATGAAAACTAATTTAAAATCGATTTAGGTGCCAAATTGTTGTAAGTGGACCTTGAGAAAAAGCTAAATAATAAAAAAAAAATGATCCCTTAATGCAGCTGCTTGATAAGTACTACCCCACACACACACACACACACACACACACACTTCCACACGTGGTGTTCAGGGCGCATGCAGAGAGATGTGTCTTAAAGTGCTTGAACACCAAAATGTGCCTCTTCTTGGTCTTTTAATGATAAATAAATAAAAATTGATGTCAAAATACCCTTCTTGGAGAGTATCTTCAAAATAATTGTCAGTTATGTCTAAAGTGAAGTAAATAGTGGAGAAATGTTGAAGGTGTCTGAATAATTTTTGGTTTGACTGCATAAGACATATATAGTGCTATTTTACATTTCATTATTCTGTCTCTGTACCTGGACATCTACAAACTTGAAAAAATGTAAACATTGTGGAAATAGCACAAATAAATAAATAGAACGAACATACAAATTAAACACTTTCAAATAGGGCCCACTGGTACAACCTGCACCGGGCCCTGCAAACCCAAGCTAGAGCCCTGCACACACACACACACACACACACTCCCAGTATCGTCACGCTACGTTTGTCAGCTCTCATCTTCCCTTTGAATCCCTAAGACCTTTCCTGCCGGGATCCAGTTGTACCTCTAAACACAATCTATGACAGGGAACTTCAGAGAATCAATTAGTCCAACCCTCACCCTGAGCGGAGACAATTCCCCTCGACTTGAGCCGCAAACACCTTCTATCACGAGTCATTTTGCCTCCCTTACACCCCACTTCTCTTCCCTGAGCACGGATAGGTTTGACTCTAAGCCTCTAAAAAGTTGACAACCCAAAAGCACTTTCCCCCTCTCGCTCTCTCCTCAGCCCTTCTCTCCTTTCAGCCTGTTGCAAAAGAAAGCTGGATTAGTTTTCCTGCGCCACCGATAGCGGAGCCCATTATGGCATTTCATCCCCAATTAAATAAACAGTCTTTTAGAGTCGTCTACAGCAAAGATTCAGGTAAATAGGCGATCCTGCAGTGGAAGCCAGTGGCTCTACACTTTGCTTTGTCCCGGGGAAAATGAGCCCCTGAAGAGAATTCATTGTGGCTCTGTTGTTTTTAAACGCGGCCGTGTCGCACAAAAGGAAACGTAAACCTAGCTCGCTCCTCTCGGCTAAAGTGGCTCCTCGGCTGGAACAAACACCTCATTCAGGGGTCAAATTTAATCCTCTCCGCCTCAAGCTTTTGTATTCAGATTAGAGACTAACGAGGCTTTGCAGCGGCTCGAAGCCTCTTGTTAAAAGCCTGTGTTCCCCACTTAACTTGCAATTTACCTGTCACTTAAGCCCTGAGTGGAGATGGAGCTCACCTCTTCAGGAGAGGTTCAAGCCTTTCTCCTTCCCTCTCAATAAGTGCTTTCTCAAGTGAGAGAGGCAGAGACAGAATAGAAGAATCAAAACCATCCGGCTGTTTGGATAAGTAAGAAAGCCCTGAATGAAGCCAAGAAATAAAACTGACTTGTGAGGCAAGCGAATAACATTTTAACATTACAACAAAGGCCTGAATGTGGTAAATCCGTGTGACAAAGCAGTAACAAAGCACTTTTGATAATGCACTTTTGTAATGATTAGCACCAGTTTAAATGTCATAATGCATGTATTCATGCTAAATTTGTATGTTATAAAAAAAATCTGTGTACTGAATATTGATGGAGTAACACATTTAGTTTTAAAAAAGGTTGTTTAGTTTAAAACTCATGCAAATGGTCCGCTGCAGGGATCATGTTTCACACATGAGGGACATCAAAGCTTTTTTTTTTCAAAGCATTTTGATTCAGCAATATATTTTTCCTTTTAATTACATTTAAAATAAATACACTGAAGTAAGATTCTTTAATGTGTTTGAAATTAGCATCTTCTGCTCACTGGTGCAGCATTTGTTTTTTAATTAAATATACTGTAAAAATACTAATAACGGGAAATACTATTGCAATTTAAAATAGCTGTTTTCTACTGTAATATATTTTAAAATTTAATTTATTTATGTGATCCAAAGCTAAATTTTCAGCATCATTGCTAAAGTCTTCAGTGTCACGTCATCCTTCACAAATCATTCTAATATGCTTTTACAAGAAATGTAACATTATTGTAATTTTTTGATCAATTTAATACATCATTACTCAATAAATGAATACATTTTTTGATCAGTAATGTTCATCATGGATCTATAATGTGTATTTCGTCAAATTAAACTACAACGTCACTGGAATACCATCATAGGATTGTAATATTTCCCTGTTTGCCAATCATTCTTAAGAGTTTGTTATTTAAAAAAAAAAAAACATTTTCAGATTTGCCGCCATTATTATGACACATATTGAGTCAAACTCTTTCTCATCTTGCTCATCTTTTCATGTTCTCATCTTGTGTCTATGACATTACTAATTTGCTAGTTAAAACAAGGAGGAGATGGACGGAGGGGGAGATGAATCCCAATCAGCTGGTAGAATATGAATATGGTCTTTTAATGAATTCATCAAAAACTGGCAGTTCCTCCCCCCGTCTTTAATATTGCCCTATTCAGGAATGAGATTAACATGATTGTGAAAAGAAAAAAAGTCGTCTTTTGTTATTTTAATAGGCATGTCAGATCATCTAGTTCTATTCATGGATTCATTTGTGTTCTTATTGAAAAACCATGTGATAGAAAGTGAATTTTCTGCTTTTTTTTTTTTTTTTTTTTTTTTTGATGATGATGATGAATTGGAATCTGAAAGACAAATTGAACATAACATTTGTCTACAATGTGACTTTTTGCATGCAATTTCAGTTTGCATATTCAGATCCATTTTTTGCAATCTGATAAAATTAGTTTTATTTTTGTTCAAATGTTAATATTCGTGACAAACTCCACATTCAGAATTTTTTACACATTACTATGAAGTTTACATTTAGTCATTTAGTAGATGCTCTTATCCAAAGAAATGAAATGGATGCAAGGTTTTTCACTCATTTGACTGAAACAATCCAGTAAAGTGTTTGTTTCTAACTTCACATAAGGTGCACCTTCTTATCCCATTCTGTATTTATTTATTTTTGTGTTTTTTTTACATTGTATCTGCGCCCAGGTGTTGGTCTTTGGAAAGATGTGTTTAAATTCAAATAGGGTCAGAGGATGCTGGGAATCAGACATTTGGGAGTTAGGAAGCAAATGCATGTGTTTATGGTCTTGTCTCTCTGCAGTACTCTCACAAAAAAAAAAACATTTTGGTTTGGTTTAAACAGGCCTGGTTCTGATATACTGTATAGGCTCCATACAGAAAATTAAAAGTAAAAACTCATGATTCTGCTGCTCTCTGCTGGCATATGATCATACAGGACAATTGCACTATTGCATAGGCCTATATTTTTAAACTTTGATGTGATATTACATTATGATATATCGTTATGTTTCCCTCAGCTCCTGTCTTTATATTTTATATATAATCTGTGTCAATCCAGTCTGACAGAAAAAGTTACTCCCATTTGTTTGTCATCAGTTTGAAATTATGCACACTTGATTTTGGGAATCCCTTAGGCCTGGTCTGTGTCTGTTCAGCTCTTCGTATAATCATGATGGCATGTTCCTCTTGTTTTATAAAATGGATCAGGACATAAATGAAAAAGATCCTCAGGCAGAATATACATATGGCATTGACTCATATATGGTACTGTATATTCATAGCTCCTGGGTAATGCTATATAACTTTACAGATCTTGAAGAATTTCTTCATCATTAAAACAAATCCCTGTGTAGTGCTATATGCTGATATATGAGATGAAACTGACTGACTTTTATTCAGGTGTTTCTTACTTCACTGTGTGTAAGAGGCCATAAAGATGTCCAGAGATCTGTGTGAAGTTGGCGATGAATGTCAGGCTGATCTCGACGAGGTTCAGCTTTCTTGCAATCAACTGTATGAAAACACAGATGAAGTACAGGGGAACAATGTCATTAGGTTTTCCATACTAGGTGAAATGTATGGCATGTCAATTTAGCTTTTAATCATGTAGTGTTACTAGTTATAGTAATTCAACTTCAACTAGCAGGAGTTACAATGTCATGGTCACCAGCTGGAGTGTCCTTGATAACCACCAGAGGGCACTCCATCCTTTACCTTTATCATTCAGTGGGACATCTTTTCCCATCATCGTCTGACTTCCTGGTTGCTTCACCGATTGCCCACAGCTGTTTCTCATTACCCCAGTAACTCTTTGTAAGTCTGTAACACCTATCCAGTTAACTTTTACTTAGTGCTACATAAAATAAGGGACCAACCAGACCAATCTCAATCATGAGTCAAATGTATTAAACATAGTCACACAAAACATTCATTATTCAACCTGACACAAATCAACATCAAACAGTTAGAACCAGAAGATAAGAAATACAGTCAATCACATAAAGCAAAGTCCTTGGTTTCTCATCAATTAGGACCATAAGCTTTTCTTAGTCTTTGTTGACTATGAATAGAGAATACAGTACTTTAGTGGCAAGATGATCCACAGCAGAGCTCAATCGTCAGAGAGCTTTGTCCATGCTTGACGAAACGTTCACTTCCAACAGGCAACAATCAAGTAATAAATGGAAATCAACTCTTAGTTCCAATCTTCTCAGTTGTTTTTGCCTCCAAGTACTCAATATACATTTAGAACACAAACCCTAAATGAGCTTAAAACTCTGAAGTTCCTCAACCAGGGTAAGAAAGGCCACAACCACCATGAGGCAAGCCTCTCCATCCAGAAATAGAACAAACTTCCTGCCATTTCTCCTTCTTTGTTTCCATTAATAGGCCAACTAATTCACCTCAAATAGAGCCCCCCCTAATGCTTAGGTGAGTAATAATGGTAAATACACTGGAGAAAAAGTCTCAGGTTACGAATGTAACCATGGTTCCCTGAGTAGGGAATGAGACACTGCGTCCTCTAGGGGCCACTATGGGGAACACCTCATAGTGACCTGTGTCTGAAGCATACATTGAAAAAACACTAACTTGTTGGCAGGCTAAAGCCTCTGATGTCACTACGGGTGCGACTATAAACAGGCACTGGGAGAAAACTTCGTTCACTTCTTCGTCTGAAGCTTGCGTCTGAAGCATGGCAGGGAGCTGGAGGATGCAGTGTCTCGTTCCCTACTCAGTGAACCACGGTTTCATTTGTAACCTGAGGCGTTCCCTTTCAAGGGAACTTCGAACTGCGTCCTCTAAGGGCTGCTATGGGGAACAGTATACCCACAGCGCCATGCTGCCGGGAGTGCAGCCCAGAATCATGAAGAGCACTAAGTACCAACTCTACCATTTCCACGGGAGTTGCCCCTGGGATGTTTAGACGGCTGTCTGTGACAGTACCCCTTACGACCAAAGGCCTAAGCTACATACCCAACTTAATTGTTAGGGCCTCGGCCCAGTGTAGAGCTGAAGGCTTGGAATCAGGAAAGATTCAAATACTGTTCTAAGGAGGGGCTCTCGTGGCACTCCGATAGAGCAGCGCATAGATGGAATGTTGCATCTCAAAACAGTATGATTGAAAGTCATCAACTCGATCTATGGAAACAATACTGGTGCGCTCTTGAAAAAAAACAGAGAACTCATTCTCATATGAGAGGAGAACTCCGAGCTCAGAGTAGCGCACTCATAGGCGACCCTTTTTGGAAAAAGAAAAAAGGGGAGCGCTGCTAAACTACCATGAGAATCGCCCAAATAGCCCCTCATGTTGAGGTAAGTGATGCTTGAAGTGTATAAATAAATACACACTTGCTGAATGAAGCCCAAGGAACCAAAGTCTAATCATCTCAAGAAAGGGAACGAGGCGGAGCACATAACCCTTACCATACAGGATTTCAGAAAGTGCGCAGAGTGAAGCATGCACACTTACCATTTATGTGGATTTTAGAAAGTGTGCAAAGTGTTCTAGTGCACACTGACCATCATGTGGTTTTGAGAATGTAAACAAAGCTTAGCCTGTGTACCTAAAGGTTCCTAAGCAATCGCAGAGGCACTGAATCCCATGGGAGAGGCAAGCTCAATTTTACAAACCACAGGCGAGGGGAGCATCACCTGAGGCAGCATATATAAGAAGACTTCTGTAACTGCCACCTCCACTACCCGCTAGATGCGACAGCACCACTAAGCGGCCAGGAGACCCCTCAGGGTGACCTGGCCGGACATCCATGAAATTCCCTGCAGTGCTGTGCCAGGCCTGATGATCAAGGAGGCTCCCTCAGAAGCCTGTGATATCAGCCATCTAATAACGGAACATGAAGCCGGATGGCTGGTGCTGGCGAGTGTTCAGTAAACACTGTAATTGAGCACTGCAAAGGAACCTCACAGAATTTATTAGTAGACACAAAACCACCAGCAATTTAATACACATAAGCATATACAGGAAAGGTTACATACTCACCTACCCTCCTGTGCTGGAGCCCCACTCAAGGGGCACCTCCTTTTAGTCTGGAGTGGACCATCAGTAGGTTGGTTGCTATGAACATAAAACCAACCAAAAACATTATAGGTCCAGTATAGGAGACTGTTATGCAAGAGGTTTCCACCTAACCTTGATCAGGTGGAGAGCTGGTGGTTACAGGGGAATTAGGAAGGGGATGATAAAAGCAGAAGTAAAAAAATCCCTGAAGGGAATGAGTAGATTCCTCGGTTTCATTCTGATTAGGTTCAGATCCCTCACGTCCAACACATCTCTTAGATTCAGCTTACCTCCACATGACCCACGATTCCTCTTACCCCTGCCCACTGGTGGGGGAGGAGCATGAGTCGCGACACTAGCCTTCTGTGCCCTTCTTTGATCCTCAGATAGAGACAGGCCAGGACCCCTATGTTGTGAGGGCTCGGTCCAGGACCTTCGTGGAATGAAGGATCTGAAAGCAGCAGAGCGCGCCTTCGTCTCCCTGAACTTCTTGATTACCATCTCAATGGAAATACCGATAAGTTCAGAAGACGAAACCCGAGTATCGAGAAGAAAGCCTTTTCTTTCTTCCCGATGTCTCCCAGGTTCATCCACAGACGTCTCTCCGCTTCCACCATGGCTTCCACCATGGCCGCCCTAGTTCCACCTGGTAGCATGGAGAGAGGTCCGTGGTGCGGCGCGGCTACCTGATCAGGAGAAAGGCCCTTGCCTCCATCCAGGTCTCTTAGCAGATCAGCCTGATATGCCTGAAGCACCACCATTGTGTGTAACAAAGCCACAGCCTGACCTGTTGGTGCGTATGCCTTGCCATCTAAGCCAGATGAATTTCTGAAGGGGCTTAGATGGAGAGGAGGGAGCTTAAGAGAGGATGTCTCCCCTGCAGAAAGAATTTTTTTTTTTTTAGCTCTTTCTACAGGGGGCATCCCCTCATTGCCTTTTTTTTTAATGGTCTTACATCATCATCTTGTTAGCGCATTTTCCAAGTCCAACTCTGCCGTGGCACGATCCATAACCTCTAACAGCTCTACATACGCAGGGCAGGAGAATTGAGAAGGCTCAGCCTCAGCTTCTTCACCATCCTCAAATATCTCCTGCTTTTCCTGGGTAAAAACCCAGCAGAGCACTATCCTCTGTATCAGATAGTGTTAAAGATATAACATCATCCTCCCGAGGCTCTCTCTCGTCCGCCACCGTTATGAGCGTGAAAGGGAAAATCCCTCTTTAAAACATTCAGACACATCCACCTGTATTATCACAAGCTCATTCTCCTCCATGCCTCAGCAGCGACAGGTCCTGAACCGCGGAAGCCTTTTTTTTCTGACTATAAGTCGCACTTTTTTTCATAGTTTGTCTGGTCCTGCGACTTATTGTCAGGTGTGACTTATTTATCAAAATTAATTTGATATGAACCAAGAGTAATGAACCAAGAGAAAACATTACCATCTACAGCCACTAGAGGGCGCTCTATGCTGCTCAGTGCTCCTGTAGTCTACAATGAGCAGCATAGAGCGCCCTCTCACGGCAGTAGATGGTAATGTTTTCTCTTGGTGCTTGGTTCTAAATAAATGCGACTTATAGTCCAGTGCGACTTATATATGTTTTGTCCTCATCCTGACATAGTTTTGGACTGATGCGACTTCTACTCAGGTGCGACTTATAGTCTGAAAAATACGGTACTGGTATATATATTAGTAACAGGAGAACTGTTACAAGTCTATAAGTCTTTATAAGTACAATGTTTTCAGTCATTAATTCTTTCTGGTGGTCATTCTCCTTACTGAGCACCTACCTTTTTTCCTGAGTTCATGGTTTGTTTCACCTCTTGCCTGATTCCTTAGTTTATCCTGTTTGCATGTGTTACCTGCCTTGATTGACTGTCCTGTGTTGTGGCCTCTGCCTGTTTTTGGATTCACGATTTCTGGATTAATAAAGGACTGCACTTGGATCCTCAGCCTGTCTGAGCAGTGCATGACAAATCATTATATTTGCAATTTATTCAGTTTCTCTGGTCATTTTTTTTTTTAAGGAGTAGAAATTCAACTATGAAAATTGACTTTGACAAATGACTTTGAATTAATAAAAATGTAAATAAGTGCTAGGCCAATTTATAATTTTTATTGCATTGCAGATCTCAGAAGTTACTCTGTTTTCTTGTGGAAGAAATCATCAAAGTGAACCCCACTGTGCCTAAAAAGTCAGAAACCTTTAGGTATAATAATATAAAAAGGCAAAAAGCTGCAGAAAAGGTCCACACACACTATGAAAAAGAAAATGCGAGGAAAAAAAATGTTTTACTAGGAACAGCAAAAGTTTTGGTCACAACACAACCTTCTTCAGTGCCATGTTGTGACTGCAACATTAGCCACACTTTTTTCTTTTTCACAACTGTGGGGGCTTTAAAAACTCTTTATATGGTGCTTCTGTATTGAAGCAGGACAATAAAATATGGTGCACTGTTCATGATTTTCTGATATATGCGCATGGAAAACATAGCAAAGTGCACTACACTGCGTATTGATAGTTTACACATTTATTTAAGTCCATGGCCCACAGTTCTTGGAGAACATCTCTGAGAATGGTGTTATCCTGATTTGATCCTGCTCTGTTCGCTTTAAGTCATTATTTGCACAAATCTGATTTTATGTTTCTGCCCAGATTCACATGTTTTATTGTTTTATTACTGCCTGGCTTTGAACACCACATGCTTTGATGTTTCAGCTTCGGTTCATAAGTGTACAGTGGTGAGGTGTTTCCGCACAGCATGCTGACATCCAGTACATGGCATGTAGCTGTAAATCACAACATGTCAGGATGTTAACGATTCACGCTGGAGATGAAGTGTTAAGTCCCATTTCATGGGAATCATGGAAAGGGAATGAAACACACACATACAAGAGATGAGTTATTCCTGGTGAGTGAAACGATGATTGTTATGCTTCTCATAACCTTCAGCAGTACCTTATTCCACAATATTTACTGAAACTGTCTGCCCTACTTCTACATGGCAGCTAAAAGCTGGTACTTTCACATGGGTGAAAGCAAGTGAAAAGGCACACACAGCTGTGTTGTAAATGGTCATTCACAAGATTCTTGACAATTAGAAAGAATGGCTATCAGATTGAAGTATTATAGAGAAAATTTACACACCATCAGGCCACAAGATGTAGATGTCAGAATAAGAGTCCAAACAGCTGATAAAAACATCACAAAAATCCACACCTCTCCAGTCCATCAGTTAACATCTTGTGAAGCAAAAAGCTGCCTTTGTAAGAAACACATCCATCAGAAAGACATTTTATCTTTAAACCTTCACTTTTGGACAAAATTCAAGTCCATATTCCATAATAATGCATGCTCCAGTGAAAAAGTCCCCTGTTGTTTCACATGTAAAAATCGAACTGTTCTGGACTGTTTTGGCTTGTAAACAGTGCTTGATCTGTGCATATTCCTCTCCTGATTCAGACTAAATTACTTTTTCACTGGAAAAAGAAATATTATTGATAAAGGACTTGTATTTTAGCTTGATGTACTGGTTTAAAGTAAAAAAAAAAATCCTTGGAATCTCATTCTCATTCTGTTTGGACTTTCATTCTGACAGCACCCATTCACAGCAGAGGATCTGTTAATGGGCAAGTGATATAATGCAAAATTTCTCCAAATATGCAGTTAATTTTCAGCAAATTAAAACTTTTGGATGAACTTTTCCTTTTTTTGTTCAATGCATTTTTGAAAACAATTTTATAACTTTTATAACATAAACAAAAATAAAATAATGCTTAACAGATTTACAGGTGCATTCAAATGTTAAATCTGTTATAAATTGCAATATATTGTTTCAAAATGAAAATATTATAACTGCACTTGTTTTGAAAATGATTACATTCTTTGTTACATTCATGCACAGCCATGCGTCTTATAAAGTATGCAACAAATGTAAAAATGGGTGGGTTCACAGGAGGAGCTCTGGATATTATTGTTCCTCTGGATGGCAGCAGATGATTCACATGAATGGAACCGATGCAAACATTTCTTGTCTTTTACAGCAAACCCAAGCAGTCTTCACACATATCCAGTGATTCTCAGTCATTCTGTATGGCATCTTTTTATTGCAGGTGAATCTCAGGCAAAGAAGACGTTGTGAACTCCATAATGAGCTGCTCATCTTCATTATTCATCTGCTGATTTTTGGTTGTTTAATACCGGTACTGTACTGAAATTAGAGCTGCTTCACACAGTAAGTGCACATTTTACTTGCATTTGCATATTATATTAGAACAGCTCAGATAAATGACTGAAAATACAATAATGAGACTCATGTGAAAACTTTTTTTGCTATTACACTTTTGAAATATGAAATTATGTTAATGTTTTGAGTATGTAGGATTGCACACTTGATGATTTAATGCATGTAATGCATTTGAGAATATGTTCTTAATACAGTGTTGGCATCTGTTTGTCTCTCTTCTACTGTAGTGATGATACGGCTGTGTGTAAGCTGGCTGGTTTTGCTGTTGGGAGTGCAGGTTGTTTTGGCTCAGCTGGACGATCTTGATGATGATGATTATGATGATGATGTAAAAGAGAAGAGAAATGGAAGAAACAAAAATAAACCAATCAACTCTAATGTCATCCCGAAAAACAATAGTAAGTATTTCTTGCTGTACAACACAACAGACAGCAAGAAGTGAGCAGGTGGCTTGGAAAATACTGTATTTGCCTTTAATTCAAAAGACGATTTGGTTTGAACTAAACACCAGTTTAGGAAAGTTTTTGGTGCATGTGGTGTGAGATAATCACAACAGATTTCATTTATGCATCTGTCAGGCATCGGCAAGGTGTGGTTGATTAAGAAATTAAATTAACAAATGAAACTGATATAAATACTTCTCAGGAGCAAGAAAAGTTCATATGTGAAGTTTGCCGCCTTACGGTCTGCTCTGCTCTCTAGGGCTTCTGAATTTGATCTAAACCCTGCTCACTGTCCTGGGGCAAATTTCCTCTTTGACATGTTTCTTCTTCATCATAAATGTGATTTACTGGAGACTGGGGTCATTTCAGCTGGTTCCCATTTGCGTTTACCTTCAAAGAAATTTTTGGCACTTTACGTTATTTATATATTACCTAACCATTTATCAAAAGATTTTCAGTTTTCATTTTAATTTCAGTAATTTTATGTTTTTATAATTTATCTCATGTGCCAATATAGTGTAGTTTTTATTAGGATGTAGTTTTAATTTAGTTACATTTAGTTACAAAAATGCAATGTTGGTTAGTCCACTGGCTGTAAGAATATACGTTAGAATAATTACAATAATAACATTGGTATGTTGTGATTGATTTTTTGATTGATTGATTGATTGGAAAAAAAGACAAAAACACCATGAAACACCATAAAACTAAAATCTGCATGACTCCAGGAGTCAAGTTTGATGTCAATATTTGGTCACAATACACACAAGAAACAAAGTTGTTTGAAAATGTTACTGGTGTCAAAATCTGATGTGTTGTGTCCAAATAACAAAATGAATGTTTATTATGTTTTGTCATTTTTCTTTCAGATGCGGACTGTTATTTGGAACTGGCATTTTTGGTGGACAGTTCAGAAAGCGCCAAAGACAACCATCCCCAAGAGAAACGTTTTGTCACTGATCTCGTTAACCGGATCCAGAACATCCGACTCCAAACCGGCCAAGGCTTGAACTTTAGAACTGCCCTCCTTCAGTACAGCAGTCATGTGATCACCGAACAGTCTTTCAAAGATTGGAGGGGCGTCGCCACCTTCCAGGACCACATCGGGCCCATGCCTTACATAGGGCACGGTACCTACACCACCTACGCCATCACCAACCTCACACGCATCTATCTGGAGGAGTCTGGCCCTGACCGCGTGAAGGTGGCCATCCTGATGTACGACGGCGAGTCGCATCCAAAGAATCCAGATATCTTCTCTGCTTTAGCTGATGCCAAGAACCAAGGGATCAAATTCTTCACAGTAGGTTTCACAAACGCTGCCAATGTGGAACAGCTGCGGATTCTGGCCAGTCCTCCAGCTGCCCGCTACGTACACAACCTACAGGACAAGGGCGTGGTGGACAAGATCCTCAAAGAGATTGTGAGTAGTGCTTTCCCTTAGGAAGTAAAAATCTTGTGTCAACTGTTTTTGATAGACATAACAAATGGAGAGAAAAAGGAGATTTTGTCCTGCTAGACCCCAGTAATCTAAGGTGTCTCATTAAAGGGATAGTTCACCCAAAAATGAAAATTCTGTAATTTACTCACCGTCAAACCTGTAAGATTTTAGTTCGTCTTCGGAAACACAAATTAAGGTATTTGATTATTTTAATGAATGTGTATCTGTGAGATGTCTACGCAACTATGACTTTGTCACTTCAGAAAATTTAGATGAAACCACTGAGTACATGTGAATTAGTTTTTTCGATTTCTTTATGAAGGCTTTGAAGTGATAGTTGTGTATACTGTCAATGGAGGGACAAACATCTCTCAGAATCTCTCTTATTTATGTTCTGAAGATGAATGAATGTTTTTCAGATTTGGAACGACATGAGAGCTAGTAAATGATGACGGAATTTTCATTTTTGAGTACTATCCCTTTAAGAGTTCCCCACAACCATTGTGAGCCTAAAGGCTGAAATGCACCACACAATTTTTAAAACAGACTTTAAAGACTAAGCATCACACATTGGCTACCGTTGTAACTGATTACAGCTAAAAACTGGGCATCATAAACTAAACTACAGAAGATAAAAATATATTTTATAACCTATTTTCTGTGAAATCTGTCAATTCCGACTGCCCAAAATAAGTATCAACTTTTCAAGAATGAAGATCGGGGCAAATATCTGTGCAGAAGTTGTGTAGTGTATTCCAGCTTTAAATTGACCGCAGAGTTATTTGGTGCCAACAGCTTCTACAATCTACTTAGGTTTACAGTGCTGTTGGAAGTCTTTCAGTATAAACTCAAATTCTATTTAAATTCTTCAAAGACCCAATGAACTGTGAACACATTCATTTTATAGCTTTTCACATGTACTGAATATGAGCTGTTGTCTCATTTGTTCCTATTTTTTATTTCTCCTGAAAAATGTTTGAAGAAACATCTGAAAATAAAAAAAAATGTCATGCAAGAGCAACATCTGAGCAATAAAACTACCCTAAGGATTATCCAAACAAAGCAGTTTAAGTTGGCAGTGTTAAGACGAGAGCTGTGAAATCAAACTTTTGGTGCTGAGGGACCAACTTTGAAGAGTAGAAATTCTGAAGGTCGGATGCTTTTGAAGGCCCAAATGAAGGATTTATATCTCTTGAGGGATCTCAGATTAAGAGGGGCATGTGTGTGTCGGGGTATGTGCTACTGAGAACATTCTTCTTGAAGCTATGGAAAATGAGCTTATCTCTGTATCTCTCCTGAGGACATGGAAAAATTTGATTATGAATTCCTTCGACAGGGCATTAATGGCAAAATGAGTAAATGCTCACTCAAACACACCTTATCTCAAATTAAAACCCCTAAAGGTGATTTAAGAAGTTGTCTACTAGAGGATAGTGTTGATGGTATTTTGGATCATGGCACTTATAGGCAAGTAATGCAAGTTCAAGTCTGGCTCATGTAATTTCCTGAACCCATTCCCACCCATAGTTACCTTATTAAGGTTATACAAAGCATGTCTGTAAAAAAATAAAAAAATGAAAATATTCCACCCAAATACCCCGATGGAAGGATCAGTGTAAATTGATTTGCTGGTCCAGGTTGACCAATCATCAAACAGGTTGTTGGGTTAAATGACAGTTGTTTAAATGTTCTTTTAGTCTGGACAGAACTTGAAAGAACTTAGAGAAGTTTGAAGTTATTTACAATGATTTTTAAGAACATTCTATTCAAGAATTGGAATTATTTTTAAGTCTTCAATGATAAGAAAAATAGACATTCTGTAGAAGATAAAAAAACATAACTTAGAAGTATTTTTGGAATGCAAATTAGAATTAAAACAGAATGCCTATTTATTCTTAAGAGGGTTTCATGAATCCGGCCCCTGGTAGGTCTTGACCATTCTAGTCAGGGCTGGTAGACTACGTTGACTAAGCTGGTTTGGTGATGGTTGAGCTGGTTAACTGTTGCATCTCTGTAAGCTGGAATGTGTGTTTCTTTGGTCTTTTCAACAGAAGACGTATACTTAAGTTAGAAACATGTGAAGAAGCATCTACTGTACTGTGGGTGGATACACATTCGCAGACTTCCAGTGAATTGTTCCTGTTCCTGTTTCCCGCTGGAATATCCAGATAACACTACACTGAAGGTGATAAATGGTTTGGTTTTGCAGGATTTTAGATGGTCCAATCTGGTAATTAGCTGGAACCACTGGAAGAAAAGGATGTTTAGGTGGTTTTAGACAAACAGACTACCAGTTGATGGAGCCAAGGAAGACCTGGTAGATCTTGATCACACTGTTAGAGCTAGTAGACGACTTTGGCTAAACTGCTGTAGACCTTGCTGAGCTGCTTGAGCAGTTTGATAACTTTTTTTTTGTGGTGGGTAGATCCAAATTCTGAGAGTAAAAATACTCCATACTCTTTTTTTTTTTTTTTTTGTATACTAGTACATATATTTTAATTATTCCATTAAGCTTTTCAGCTGTGCATATGATGTAGTCAAATATGTTTAAAGAGATGTTTTTTGGAGCAATATATTACAGTAATTTTTCTCAGTTATTGAATGTAAATAGATTTGGTGGGTCTGCTTGACCAGTTTGACTACCTTTAGTTGGTATGGATTTTTCCTACTGGAATTAGAGCAGAGTATCAGTTAGCGGGTTGCAGTATTTGCAAAAGGAACATCTGTTTCCCATTGACTTTGTGCCGGGTCAGAGCTTTAGGGTACTACGAGCAGCATGAACCTGCATGCAGGATGAATATCTCACCCAGCCTTCTGCACGCTAGCTGCTCTGGAACGACTGTTGATGCAGGTGCTTGTCAATGAGACAAGAAAAGCACAATCAAGGGCTTTAATCACAGGCCAGGAGCATACAAATAGCATGCAGCATTGTCGTGTTCTCTGCTCAACGTCTCATGCATAGTGTTTGCATCTGTTAATCATCTGCTCGATCAAACTAAGCGGGATATTGCTCATCGCACACGTTTTAAGTTAAATAAGACATGCATCTTTCCGATGTGTCATTAACTGTGTGCTCTCAAGATAAAATTACTTAATGTGCTGCAATTAAATTTCCTTTGTTCTTATGAGTGCCTGTGATTCCCAGATTACGGCATCTGTCTATCGTCACTGTCTTTAAACATTATCTTTCATCCTAGGAATCTTGCTATGTGTCACTCTTTCTCTTTTTCTGTTTTACTCATTCATACACACATGCACCTGTTATGCAGATTCGCACACTAATCCTGACATGAGAAGCATTGAATAAAAAAAATCAGCCTTGCATGTGGTACACATGTATATGGATATTCAGACTTACTTCCAGTGGCCCTTTGTATATCATGAAGAAAAGAAATATGGGACTTTTCAGTTTTTCTAAATGTTGGTTTGGACATTTATACACCTATAGGCTGTGTTAGGAGTGAGAGTTATTATTTAATGCAAATTAAAAGAGAAATATGTCCTTCTTTGGGGTTGTTTAATTCTGAATTTTCATTTGTGGACATCTTTAGGATTCTGGGACTCTTCAGAATATCAGATATTAAAATGTGATCCGTTAGTTCAGCTTTATTCTGTAGCTCTGAGGTTTAACTGGGCTTAAAATATTTGGAAACATGCCTTGACAACTTACAGTGTCTAGTATTACATGTTTAAGGTTCATTTAGAAAATGTAAGAGTTAGTAACTTATGACAGCATATATCAGATGTTTGATAACAGAACATGCCACAAATGTGATTGTGGTCATGAAATTCTTGTAAATCTTTTATAATTATTGTACATTTTTCATGTAAATTTACCTTTTTTTTGCTTTTGTTTCCTTCTAGAGTGAGCTGGCTAATGAAGCGGTAAGAGTTTTTCTGACAGAATCAATTTAGGACACTTAAGAGTGACATTATTTGTTGTGACTAAGACAATGTGTGTGTGTCCAACAGTGTCCACTTTCCCCAAAATGCCCTTGTGAGAAAGGAGAGCGAGGACCCAGTGGACCCGCTGTAAGTGTCAAACATTCTTAAAATGCTTCCTAGCCCCTCACAGTGTTTAAACGATTTGCACGATTTACTAATTCGTTCCCTCAATGTACTAAAACGTGCACACGATTACTATTGCATTCCCTCGATTTACTATTTTGTTCACTCGATTTATAAATTGTGCGCATGATTTACTAATTCGTTCCCTCGATTTGCTAAATTGTGTGCACGATTTAGCAAATCGAGGGAACGTAATAGTAATTGTGTGCATGTTTTATTACATTGAGGGAAGGAATTAGTAAATTGTGCGCACAATTTATTTATTTTTTCTTGCATTTCATGTGCGGGTCTCCGTAAGAATCAGATAATTCAGATTTGATAAAAATTTTAAACAAAACTGCTATTTTTTAGTTAACACTCGTTCTCTAAAAACCACAGGGTAAAAAGGGTCGTCCTGGAGAAGACGGAAGTCCAGGACCTAGAGGACAAAAGGTCAAAGATATTTTAAATTAATGCTCATGTTTGTTATTATTTATTTATGTTACCCTCTAAAATTTGAGACACTTCCTGCAGGGAGAGAGCGGATTCAGCGGTCCTCCTGGACGAGACGGGACAGAGGTGAGCAAGTCCAGAACAAGGCCTAAAGTCACTCTATATTGACATTATCTGCTTGTGTAATGGCTTTTTCTCACCACGTGTTCTGTGTTGATCATTAGGGCAAACCTGGATACAAAGGAGAACAGGTAAGATGATGCATCAGCTCACATAATGCAAGTTATCAGAAATCGGCTGTTATTAGAAAATAAGTAGAGTCTCATGGGTTAGATTTTCAAGAAATGCATGAACTAATAATATATATATATATATATATATATATATATATATATATATATATATATATATATATATATATATATATATATATATATATATATATATATATATATATATATATATTGCTTGAAATGCAATAAAAGTCCATTTGAATAAAAGCAAATGCCAAATGCATATATGCAAATATATGCACGTTATGAATGTCTTATTTGTAGCCCTTAATAGTGCATTAAATATTTTTGTTTGCTTATGTTTTGCTGTTTGATGTGACAGTGGTTTTTAAAATTATTTATAGACATTTAAATGAAAAATTATAATTTATAATTTTGGTATTTCGACTTGTATTATATATATGTATACAGACATACATAAAACTGTCAAAGTAATGTATATTTTGTATAAAGTGTAAAATATATACTATATTAAGTCCAAAAAATAACTAGACATGCCTTTAAATTGTATTGTGTGTATATGTACAAAGGGGCACTGACCATTAAAAAGCAATATTTTTAGGGTGAGCGAGGGGAGTGTGGGACACCAGGAGTCAAAGGAGACAGAGTGAGTGACACTACACATCTACAATGTAGTTCATGCACAATAACATGCTGTATGTTTAACTGTCTAAATCTGATTCTTTTAAGGGTCCAGAGGGTCCCACTGGTATCAGAGGAAGCCGAGGGCTGCAGGTATGTCTTTAAACTTCATTTGTGAAAATGCAAAACAAGCTTTTTTTTTTCTCTTATTCAATAGTATTTTACCGTATTCACTCTGTTGTGTTCCTCTGCAGGGTTTGCCTGGACCCAATGGAGACGTGGGACCTGAGGGCCCACCGGGCAAAAAAGTGGGTTCAATTCAGCAGTGTTCTTTTTTCTTTTCAGAGAGCATGTGGAAAATTACACTCTTCAAAATAAAGGCTCCAAAAGAGGGTTTTCAGAGTAAAAGCCATGTAATAATTATTTGGGGTTCCGACAAATAACCTTTAAGAACCTCTTTTTCTTAGTGTTTGGAACATTTTAAAACTCTTTAATAATCATGAAAAAGCTTTTGTGAAATTAAAATGTCTAGTGGATGTCAAAGGTTTAATTTATATGTGTAGGGAATGTTTGGAACAACCTAAAACCATAAATGTTCTTCCATGTTCATGTATGATAGAAATATTTATATAGACTTAAAACCCCTGTATCAGGCTTTTATTGGTTATTTTTAATTTAGTATTTAGTTTTTAACTTGTGTTAGTGCTGATATCCATCTGTGTGCTACTAAGGAACTTAAAACTTAATTATTTTTCTGGAATGTTTGCTTTTTTCACATGCCGATGGCCGCCATCTGAGCAACAGATTAATGTCTGGACTTGCATGCATGTGTCGCACCACAAATCAGTATCTCTGTCTTTGACAGGTGAAGGTGTTCTGTCTAATGTGTCTGAACACAGTAATTGCAGTCTTTACTTTAGTATGTCTGAAAATAGTATGTTTCTTTAAAGACCCCCAATTTCATCTGCCAAATGAAAGAATGCATAAAGACTTGTGCCTACATAATGAAATGATTTTTTATAACATAATGGTTCTTGTGATATTTCAATTGAACAGATCCTGCTAATATTCAAGCATTAAGTCTTTTGTTTAAAGCAGCACGTGTTTATTTTGGTGCACATATAAACATAGACTTTATATTCAGTGAATCTGACTGAATCCAGATGATGTAAACAGTTTTTTGCTGCAGTTTGAGTTTTGGGATCAGTTCCATGTAGATTAATCATGTTTTAGATGTAAATGTGATCCACACTTCACCCTCCTTTTTTTTACTTGAACACTTCATATTTAGAATGGCATGTAATGCATGATATATTGCAAAAGACATTGAACATGAGTGCAACAGTCAAATACATCTGTCTAGCATGTGTGTGCATAGAAAAACAATGGAAAAGTAGCACAATGGAATTGAAAAATGCATTCTGTGTGAACGGATCAGATAACATTATTTTACACATTTAATACCTAGATTTTACTAGTAATGGCACAATAATATTTTTTTTGCCTTTTTCTGATTATCATATCAGCAAAATCCAAAATCAGTCAACTTGTAATTCCTTGTGCATTAGTACATAAAACCATTTTTTGAGTCAATTGCCATAAAAATCAATGGTGCGATTCCAACCATTCTCATAACTATCTACCGCCCACCCAAGAGCAATAATGCCTTTTTAACTGAATTATCTGAACTCTTGACTTATCTATGTTCCATATCTTCAAATGTTATCCTTCTGGGTGATTTTAACATTCATACAGATAATGTCAGTAATGCATTTACAAGCGAATTTTTATCATGTTTGGATTGCTTTGGTATACAACAATTTAACACACTGCCCACCCATACTAAGGGGCATACTCTTGATCTTGTTTGCTGTTCTGGTATAACTACTTTTAATAAGGTAAACCTGTGTCGCCCGATTACATTTCGGAATTTAAGAACATAGATTTGCCTACTCTTGCTGATGAACTTGCCATCTTTTCCAGTAAATCTGATTTCACTACTGTTGATGAACTGGTAAAATATTACAATGATGGACTGAACATGCTTTTAGATGAATTCGCACCCGTGAAAACGCGAAGGGTTTCATTTGTGCATTCAGCTCCTTGGTTTACACCTGAACTGTGTGAACTTAAAACTAAAGGCCGTAGGTTAGAGCGGCTGTACGTCAGGTCTGGCCTTACCGTTCATAAAAACATGTATGCTGAACATATTCAAAATTATAAAAATGCACTGACTACAGCTAAATCCGATAGCTACTCCAATGTAATTGGAGTTAGCAATGGGAACTCTAGGTCACTTTTCTCGGTGGTAAACAATATTCTGAAACCACCTGATTCTCTGCCATCTGATATGTATTCCACTGACTTATGTGATCGCTTTTTGACTTTTTTTACATCTAAGGTTGAAAATGTACATCGGCAATTACTTACTGGTACTCTTCACAATGACTCCTGTCAGTCTATCACTCACACACCTCCCCACTCTGTCTTCTCTAACTTTACACTACCAACTACTTCAGAGATAGTGGGTCTGATAGGTAAATCTAAATCTTCGACTTGTCAATTAGACCCTCTACCAACTCCTTTAGTTAAAGCTTGTTTACCAGCCCTTTTGCCGTTGATAACTAAAATCGTTCATGCTTCACTTGGTTCTGGTTTTGTATCTCCATCTCTTAAATCTGCTATTATTACACCCATACTTAAGAAACCAGGGGGTGATCCATTTGATTTTGAAAATTTTCGTCCAATTTCAAATTTACCATTCATCTCTAAGGTAGTTGAAAAGTGTATTGCAATTCAAATTCATGAACATCTGTCCAATAATAACTTGTATGAACAATTCCAATCTGGTTTTCGTCCCCACCACAGCACTGAGACTGCTCTTGTCAGAATAACCAATGATCTACTGTTGGCAGCTGACTCTGGGCTTTTAACTATACTTGTCCTCCTTGACTTGAGCGCTGCCTTTGATACTGTCTCACATAACGTACTTCTTGACAGATTAGTCTCCATTGGTATTACTGGCACTGCTCTGTCTTGGTTTAGTTCATATCTATCTGGACGCAGTCAGCGTATTCAACTAAAAGGTTTTAGTTCAAGAATATCTACAGTCACCACTGGTGTTCCCCAAGGTTCTGTTTTGGGCCCGCTTCTCTTCATTATATATATGCTCCCTCTTGGTAATATTTTAAGGAAATATGGTATTAATTTTCACTGTTATGCGGATGACACCCAACTTTACCTGTCTGCCAAACCTACCGGTTCTTTTCCTCCGCCATCTTTGTCAAGCTGTTTAGCTGAAATTAAAGACTGGCTTTCAGCGAACTTCTTGAAATTAAATGGCAATAAAACTGAGGCTCTGCTTGTTGGCACTAGATCTGTTGTGTCTAAATCTAATTGTTTCACTTTACACATTGATAATACTGCAATCTGTCCTTCCTCTCAGGTTAAAAGTTTGGGTGTCATCATGGATAGCACACTATCTTTTAAAGCTCAGATTAATAATTTCACACGGATTGCATACTTCCATTTGCGCAATATTAATCGTCTACGTCCATTTCTTTCAAATAATAATACTGCAGTTCTCATTCACGCACTAGTCACCTCACGTATAGACTACTGCAATGCTCTTCTCACAGGTATTCCCTTCAAACTGCTACATAAACTTCAACTGGTTCAGAATTCTGCAGCTCGTGTTCTCTCTAGAACACCTTATACTGATCACATTTCTCCGGTTCTCCAGCAATTGCACTGGCTTCCAGTAAAATATAGAGTTGAATTCAAAATCTTGCTACTCACTTATAAGGCACTTCATAATCTTGCACCACAATACCTTACTCAACTTCTCCAGGTTTATACTCCTTCACGTGCACTTAGATCTTCATCTTCAATTTCTCTTGTGGTACCTCGGATTCGACTTACTATTATGGGTGCCAGATCTTTTAGTCATGTTGCCCCCCGCCTATGGAACTCCCTTCCCCTCGATGTTCGCAATAGCGATTGCTTGTTGACTTTTACAAAGCGTCTTAAGACATATCTTTTTATACAGGCTTTTTTATGAAAAATTTTATTGAGACTTAAATCCACTTTATATGTATATGATGTTTGTTTCTTGTTTGTTTTGTCCTATGCAGTGACCTGTATATTGCTTGTAAGGTGACCTTGGGTGTTCTGAAAGGCGCCATGAAATAAAATGCATCATTATTATTATTATTTCAGAACATATGTGAGTGTTTTAAACAGTTGTAGTTACCCTGTTTTGCAGTTAAATGAGTTTAAGATTTGTTTTAAGACTGTATCGGTTTGTTTTGTATAGTCGTTTGGAATTAATGTTATTACGTCTTAAAGTTGTTTTTAAATACCTTTACCAGCAATACCAGAAAATGAGTTCTGGACCATTAATGCCTGTCTAATGTGGTCTTTTCTATAAGGCAGAGAAAGAGCATTGAGTTCACAGATTGCACTTCAATATTGTTCTGGATGGTTCTGCTTCTTCAGGGTGAGAGAGGCTTTCCCGGACCACCAGGAATACAGGGCGAGACTGGCTTTGGGCTTCCTGGACCAAAGGTTGGCTTTTATATAAAACTCATGAGGTCAGGAACCCAGTGAACTCATGTCTGTGATAATAACATGTGTTTTCTCAATGTAGGGTGATGTGGGGTTCCAAGGCCGAATGGGTCCTCCCGGGCCTCCTGGGCTCGGCGAGCCGGGCCTACCGGTAAAGATATGCGAGTGATCATGCTCAATAGAGGTTATAATTGACACTGAACACAAAGATATCATTGTATTGACTTTTACAATTATGTTTACTCTGAAGGGGCCACAGGGGCCGCAGGGTTTGCCAGGAGAGAAGGGTCCACCGGGAGAGGGTTTACCAGGACCAAAGGTAAACACGTCATTGCACACAGTTTCAGAATGCAGTCAAATCAAAGTTATGAAGAGGTTTAATATGTTTTTATGCAAGTTGTGTCTTGTGTGTGCAGTTTATATCAGAGAGCCTTTGGCTTTTATCCAAAGCAACTTCCATTTCCAACAACCATTTTTTAGTTTAGCATCATGGCTAAACTAAATGTTATGTATATACACACAGGATTGCAGTGCATGTATACATTTGATGTTTTAAACTTTTGTCTTTTACAGGGAGAGAGGGGTCTGGAGGGGCTGAAAGGACCCAGGGGACCAGTAGGTCTTGGCATTAAAGGAGACAGGGTAAAACATTCAGATCAATTGAATAAAATTTGATTTTGAAGTGAAAGTTTAATCACTTATTTTTTTTTAGCTCATAGGTTGATTGCACCCTAAAGCTGCTCTATACTAGATGTTTAGTTTACTTCAATAGCTTCTAAAAATTCATTAGAAGTGTTCTTAGTTCTGAGAATTTTGTGGTGAAACTATTTGTATCATTTGCATTATTAAACCCTTCTCTGTGGATTTTTTAAAGGTCATGTCACAGCATGCAGTGCAATCAGCATATATGGCATACAGGCATATATGAATATCAGTGTTGCATCTACTCCAAATTATTTTAATAACTAGATTGTATGTGAACTGACAGATTGGCTTATGCTTGACTCCGAGGTGTGCAATTACAATAATATATTTTTGTTTATTGTCTTAAGGGTGATATTGGTCCTCCCGGTCTTCAAGGACCAGTGGGGCTTCCTGGAGCAGGGATCCAAGGAGAGAAGGTGCTGACAAGCTTGTGATCTGAGAATGACATAAAAATGAACTGTACATCTATGCATTGTTGGATATGCTTGTTTTAGGGTATAGAAGGACCGCGAGGACCCCCAGGAAGCAGAGGCCCACCGGGTGAGGGCTACCCTGGACCAAAGGCAAGAGTTTCCCATCATGCTATAAACACTGTCACAAATTCAAATAGTAAAAGGCTTGAATAAACTGATCTGATAAGTTATGAAATCATCTGTATGTTTAAAAAATGTGCTCTTGAAGGGTGATCAAGGTTTACCAGGTGAGATCGGTGCAACAGGAGAGAGAGGAGCAGGAGAACCAGGAGCTAAAGTAAGTCATCTTCACTTTACTCTTTTTTTTTTTTTTTTTTTTTTTTAAACAACTGTTTATTGAATTTTCTTTTGTGAACAACAGCAGAAGACAAAAAGCAACTGAGCAAATGTAAAACCCATCCCAACCCCTGGTAGACTAAAGAGTAGAGAAGAAAAATTATAAATAAATACATAAAGTAAAATAAACAATAATAAAATAATTTTTAAAGTAACTGAAAAATGTATCATTTATATTGATATATTGGACCACCTTGTACTAGACAATGATTATAAATGTCAAGCTTTGACCAGCTAGAAACCATGTAAAACTAGTACTGCTTTTATCCAGAATATAAATGATTAATACTTGATTTATTCTGCGAAGGGAGAACCTGGTGCTCCGGGGTTATCAGGATTACCAGGTTTACCAGGAGAGGATGGCGCTCCAGGACAGAAGGTACCAGGCCCACTTTAATCTCTTGAATCACTTTAGTTAGCATCATCTGCTCAAAGTCTACACACATTCATCTTCTGTGTGTATTTCAGGGAGAACTAGGAACCCCTGGGTTGAGGGGCCATGAAGGAGCAGCAGGAGTGGGCATCCAGGGTGAAAAAGTATCTCTTTACTCACATTTTCCTGCATGTTTAACTTTGTAAAATCATCTTAAAGACCCATTAAACGAAAGTTTAAGTTTTGAGGATGATATTTCCATAGATGTCAATCTTCTAACTTCAGTGGGGTCTTTAACTGTGAACACCAACTTGATGCTTATTGATGTAGCGTTTTGTTTTTGACGTTGTTTAGGGTGATCAGGGTCAGCGGGGAATCCGTGGGTTAGCAGGGCCACCAGGAATAGCTGGACCCTCAGGGTCAAAGGTGAGTGCCTAGTTCTCATTGATGAGTCTGGAATATTCTGTCTTTTGCTACATAGACATTAAATAACATTTCATATAAAATGTCCTTCTGTTCTTTATTATTGTCTTCGTAGGGAGAGCCTGGCACCCCTGGGCGCCTGGGATTACCTGGACTACCGGGGCGTGCTATAACAGGACCAAAAGTAAAAGCCTTTCTATTGCAATATGGAAATAAACCAAGTTTTGGTATTTGTTATATAAAATAAAGAAAAGCTAGTTTTCACAAGTCACTTTCGGACTTTTGAACCTCACAATATCTGCAAAAAACCTTTCAAATGCACAGTGTGTCTGTAAATAAAAAGCATTGTGATGTCTCATTATAGGGTGACGTCGGCCTTCCAGGTCCTTCTGGTCCAGTAGGAGAAACGGGATATGGTCTTCCTGGGCCAAAGGTTCATTTAATTCTTAATTACTGTTAAGACTGTCAAATAAACTCATGTTATTAACCTGTCTTGCTCATGCTTTGTTTCTCAGGGTGATCGTGGTGACCCAGGTCTTCCTGGTCTAAGTGGACCAAAAGGGGACGGCTATCCTGGTCCATCAGTGTGTTAAAAACCTCCACAGGCTCTTATTAAAATCCATTCATGATTATGAGATCATTCTGTAGGGAAGTTCTCACAATTCATCATGAAGTCATATTTTGTTGTAGCTGTGTGCTGTTTGTTTGCAGGGGCCTCCTGGTCTTCCTGGGCTTCCAGGAGATCCTGGTTCAGAGGGCATAGGGATACCTGGACCAAAGGTAGGACTGTTCTTATGTGTCACCCTAAAGCAGATCACCTGTATTTCAATATTATGATCGAATGGGGTGTAAACACAAGTATTGCATCATGACTGTGTCTCAGGGTGATATTGGCTTCAGAGGTTTACCAGGCCCACCTGGACCCCCAGGCGAAGGACTACAAGGACCTCCTGTACGTCATCAAACACAGACAGATAGTATCTCTTGATTAAGCCCATGTCAATCTCTTTCAGCTCCTCTTAGCTTTGATTTAGTACATTCTTGCATTAGATCCTCTCCCATTGTGCCACAAGATTTCAAAATGAGATGGGTAAGATGGAGTATAATCAAAGTAAAAAAGATATGGTGCGGTGCAATTAAAGTAAATAATTAGACTGAGTATTAACAATAACTCTTTACCATAATACAAAAGGAAATATGTGTGTTGATGAACATATCAAATCAAAAGTCTTCACAGTTGCCCCAAAAAGTATTTAAAATATTAAATTAAAAATATTATGTTAAAATAATATTCATATTACCATTTTAAAGCTGTTGTTTTTTTTTTATTCCGCAAAGCCACAGTAAATTCAATTGGGTCATTGAAGACATTTATAATGTTACGGAAGATTTTTTTTTCAAATAAACTTTCTATTAATCAGAGAAGAAGAACAAAAATCATTACAGTTCGCATAAAATATTAAGATGATTTCTGAAGATCATGTGACACTGAAGACTGGAGTAATGATTCTGAAAATACAGCTGCGCATCATATAAATAAATTACATTTTACAAAATATGAAAGAGTTAATTCCAATTGTAATAATATTTCACATTATTACAGTTTTAAGTGTATTTTTAATCC